>NT_177092.1:48098-154455 GCF_000188095.3 Bombus impatiens | reverse complement strand
GGAACTCGAGAAGGGCGCCGACCTCATTCTGGAGCTCCTGCAGGGCGATCAAGGACTTCGCCTGCTCGTTGATCAGGTAGTGAAAAGGACCTGGTCGTAGGGGCATGCAATCCATGCCACCGCCACTGCTGCTGTTTCCACCGCCACTGCTGCTGTTTCCACCGCTGCCAGTACCGCTGACGCTTCCGACGGCGCCTTCTGTTAAGGCAGCGCCAATGCCACACTATGCAAACAAACAGATGTAAAGGTCAAATTTTTGTATATATATATATTTCAATAAACTAATATAAAACAAAAAACATTGTGCGTCTATTATTTCCTTATAAAACGAAAGAAACTTTTCGAACAACCTAATATATTTTTTTGTTTGGGTTCGACGATACAATGTTTGGAAATTTGTGATTAATTATTATCGTTAGATGATGTTTTAAAGACGAGTGCAATCAATCTTTGTGATTTTATGCATTGAGCAACGTGTTTCAATTTTTTCGAGTTGCGGTATCTTCTTATAATAATCAAACATCTCGCAGATCTTTTGCTTTATTTTAGCGTATCCTGTTTTTAGAGAATGAATTTAATTGCGAATCGATTGCAATGGAAATTCTAAAATTATTAAAGGCGTGCTATAGCAAATAATACAAATAACGTGGAATATTTATTTACCATATCTTTACTACGAACTTTGTGGCAATCGAGTATTTTGAAATATATATATAATATCTATTCAATGCTTTTGTAAATTATAATTTCATTTTATACAATTATGCTGTATTTTTGTATCGCCTATCTTTTAAACTTTCTTCTCTTTAATACCGTAAATTTAATGAGCATGGCATTAGATATAAATGTGTTTAAAACAAATTGGTTGGTAGATGATATTGCATGTTTTTATTAAATTTTTCTTACAAAGTAGGCGGCATTCGTCTCGTGTTTAACTTCCATAGCTAAGACGCACGAGCTGTAATAACTTTAAGTTTCTAATTTTTCTAACAATGAGAAATTGCTACTAAATTATTATACATGTTTTCCAAGATAATGTTCCGAAAAAGGAAAACTTGTTCGAAAACGTCTATGAAGGGCATTAAGATCATACTCATTTAATCTGCTATAACAGGAACATTATTTACTTTGGAGAAAAGATTATACTTGATTACAGTTTCTTGTTTGATACGAAAGGAAGAATAATTGCTCTAAATAAGCTTTTCGGTGTCGGTACAATGATTCGAAAATAAAACACACTAGTGCAATGATAAATAGGTAACAGACTTACGATAGTACAGACTTTAAAAAGTATATTTATTTTGTAGTAATATCTTTAATCTCAAAATTGGGAAACAGGTTTCAAAAATCACAATACAATCGGGAAGAAACTCTACGCCAAAAAATAAGTCGAAAATATAAAATGAAATTGCTTGCTATGAATCTTATTGTTTAAGAAAATTTACCTTGGATATTCTTGCGTGCACCTAACTATGTCATAATCAAACTCAATCTCTTTTTTCATTCTATTTAAAGTCGTCCCGTCTACCATGGTCATTTCGAATACAAGGTATCACACGAAAAGGTTCTATTCTACGTTTTCGATTACTTTATCACACAGAATCACTCCCTTTCCGGCTGTAGCGTCGTGATTGCAGACGCACCCTGTATATATATGGAACTTTCGAACAATAATTACTACCAGTTATCCGCTGTAACAGCGAAGAACCAAGCAATGAGAATTTAGTACAACGGAAATGAGTTTCTCGATAACTGGTGCTTGCATAATTCAAGTTCTTCAATTAGGGTTCTCATTAATGCAACAATGAAATCGCAAATGAATAATAATATATGTAAGTACTTTATACAACAAACTGTATTACTGCATATTATATTACGAATAAAGTAAACCAAAGTTTAACTTTTTCCCGATCCTTGCAAAACTCTTCGAAAATTTGTTTAAGTTTAATAAAGATAAAAAGGAATTGTTACGGAGAATCAAAGATTTTCTTAAAACATTAAAAGTCCGGTCTCGAGTTTTTGCTTCGTTGAAACGAAAGCGAGATTGGGATATAATAAATTGAAGGATTGCAGCAGGATTAAGAGACATAGGAATAAATCCAAGGTGTTAGAACTCCGAAGACAGTATAATCACGTTGCGACGATGCAATATGACTGCAGGTGAGGACGAGGGTACGAGTTGCATCTAGGAACGACACAAATGCAGGAGAAACGTCAACTTTCTTGAGCGAAAATAACACGTGAGCAGAGATGGAAGTTAATCGCGTACATGCTCACGAAACGCAAAACGCGTGACAGGTGTTGTCGCGTGTAAGACGTGTCTCGGTGTTCCGTCTGTTTCACTCGATTGTCATCTCTTACATGCCACAGCTCTGCGACACCGCGAGCACGCGAAATCGTCCTGCTAATCTGGGTAATTTATTGCATTCGAAAGTACAATTTCTACCTTTGGTTTGGGTTAGGCTTCTTAAGGCCCTCGCAGACTGATTAATCTATCCTCACATACATCACTGGCCTTCATAGTATCGATAGGTTATAGACGGCTCATGCTGGATGAAAAAAGTTTAGGATTTTTAATTTTACTTCGCATTCTACATTCTCGATACAGAGGTTAGTAATGAAATGAAATAAAATCCTAATTTTAGATTATTTATGGTATTAATAGCCGAATGATATTAATTAGGAGTTAACGTTGATTTTCATATAAATGATGTACTGTGGTGTACAAAGGTTTTCAATCTCTGGACAGGTAGATTTTTCATTGTATATTTCAGAAACAATATTGCAACACATATTATTAAGTTGTTTCGAAAGTTAAATTCTATTTTACATTTGACTAGAATGAAAGAAGATTATTTACAGTATAAAAATATAAGATATAAGATATACAGACAAAAAGAATATTAAATTATATAAGCATGCGCATTTATTTATAACATTTTACTGTAACAACTTCAAAAAGTAAAAAGCATCAACCTTCTACAAGAAACTAATTGTTCGATCCAATTCCTTTTATCTGATCGAAATAAATTGATAAATTGCAAATCTACTTATCTGTTTAGACCTTTACAGTACACTATTCCTTTCTTTATAATTCATTATCGCGTCGATTTGTCATATTCAACGATCGCAATTGATCGTCTTTGACGCTTCGCTCATTCATATTTTATTCGAAACATGTTTCTTGCTATAAAGTGTATGAAATATTATGCGAGATTTATTTCAATTGCACTAGTAGATACCTACAATATCAAGAAAGAGTGCATAAAAGAAATATTTCCGATAGCGTTCTAAATTTTTATATTGCAATTTCTTAAAAACTTGTAGTATATCTGATTGAGCAATTATAATTTCTATAAATAATGGCAAGTAACATTTACTTCTTTGGAGTTGCCTAATTAATTCTGATCACTGCGGAACATGTTCTATACCAGTTTCAAAGGTCGCGGCGAAGATTCTAGCAGAAATTTCTCCGAAACTCGTTGAAGAATTCATTAATATCCTTATTGTTTGATTCGCGTTCTCGCTCTGGTACGTTTTCATGCATTTTTTCCTACTTTTCACTGACGTGGAAAGCAGGTAATCAATGAAGTAAAACAATAAGGTATCATGATGCGAGATTTTATGCACTCGTTTTGTTTAGTTTCTTAGATCTCAATACGATGTACTTGTACGATCAATGGCATTTAGAATGGATCGAACTATTCAGTAATCTTTTTTTTAATTTTAATTAGACACTCGAGAAATCCAATAAAGCATAAAGTGTCTATAGTCATCTTTGGAACGCTTCCACGATTTCTATAATTTTGTTGTAATTGTTTTATTTTCACAACGTCTTCTTATTCGTTATTGGCAATAATCGTTACTTTCGTTATTCGTCGATAAAGATCACGAACACCGCGAGTATGCTCGTGTCAACTCGACGCGCAACATGTGATCGGTATGCTTTCCAAGGGGATCTAGGGAGAGCTGAAAAATAACGTGTCCGAGTACGCGCGATGAGAATAAAGCGACGAGAATCAGGTTATTGGGGCCTAATATCCGTCCGTTTCTCCGCTGCGAGTCGAGCCGAGCAATTTTCGAACGCGGATTCAACGCGATGAATGAAAACGCACGGGGTTTACGCGTTCGAAGAATTCTCATTCGAATGGATACGAATTATGAATCGAGAGCAGAAATTGCACCATGGTATCGGTGATTTTGTTATCGATTCTCGTCGCAAAGCATGATTAAAATTGATGGTGCCTTCGTGGATTCGATCGGGACGATGACTCAGAAGCACAGATAAGGCTGAATGGTGGGAATGAAGCGAGCCTGATTTCCAATGTAAGTTTTATCGTGGTCGTTATACAGTTTGAAATATGAAGAAGTTAGCGTCCAGCTTTTTATCTATGAACATACAAATGTTGGAGCAGTAGATTGTGATTTAAGATAAGCGGTTAATGGTTTTGATTAATAACTGCACTGTCTGTAGAGCCGAAGAGTTTCATGATGTTCGATATTACCCTTGTTAATTTAGATCAACAGCAATACGGCTATAGCAGCGATTTTCAACTTTTAGAAGCAACAAAATAATTATTCAAGTTCTGCGACACAGCAAAAAATATATTCGGTTCAAGACAGGATATTCACACCGGATGGCTAATGTTGCTTTTATGCGACAGTCTAAGGGAAAAGAGGTCAATGCTCCTGACTAAATAGGTATTGTACGTTTCAAAAATTCTTGCGGTGCACCAGCATGCGGATTGAAAATCGTGGTACGGATAACAGTGCATGTAGACACGTGGTTTTACCTAATCCATGGGCCATGATCGAAAGAAAAAGAGATTTTGTTTCGTCGTTAAATTGAGTATTTTGTTTGAATTTCGAATTCTACTTTTGTTATTTCATGTTCTTTATGAAAGGCATTCCATGAATGCAATTTTGATTGTATTATTTGTTTCATAAATTAAGTTGTAGACGTAGAAATAAGCGTATATGTCGTACTGTATAAAACATTTGTCGTTAATAAATTAAAAAATCTTTCTCTCATTTCTACGAATAAGAAGACTTTTAACGTCTTAAAGAAATCTCTGAAATAAAATTAAAACAAGAAATCCCACGTATTGATAACGGTTCTATCATATTGTGCTCAAACTTGAGGCACTTTTACACTTTAATATTAAAAAAAATACGAGTCAAAATTGACTAAAAGAACGTAACATGATTAAATATACGGTTTCGCACAGATTTCTCATACTACGATTTAATATAAACCGTGGTATAAAACTTCCTCCTTAAAAAGCTGTAAACTTAGAATCTTAAGTATACGGTGTTGTACAGATTTCTCGTTCTACGATTTACCGGATAGCCTGTACAAGGTGTCCTATCATTTTGTGCGGCACTGTATAAAACGTGAATGTCGCGCGAATGCGACAAATCCCTTCCGTGTCATCTGCTCTTTCTAAAAGAGCCGCCTAAGTGTGCGTGCCAAGCGTTTCCGCCGATGTTCGAGCATCGTAATGCATGACACGACTAGTCAAGCGGTAAAGCAGGAAAGTAAGAGAAAACGGGGCTTTTGTGTCAAAGTGCCCCTTGTAATAATTCCCGTAATGAGCGAGGAACAACCGAGAAGAAACGTGGCGGTACAATGCTCGTTGAGCGCGCTCCTTTTCGGTAGCCATGGAAAAAACACGGTGTATCCTCTTTCGCGAAGTGTGCCTCGATTAATAGAGATTCAAAATGTCATTCAACTGCTGGATCTTTGAAGAGAAGTTGCTATGCAAAATCGAATTGGAAAGTAAGGCTAGAAAGTAGCGTTTTGATCAATATTTTTTTCAACTTTGTAGTTTTCTCTTTGTTATGGGAAAATAAAGTGATCCACTTGTGTTGCAATTTATCGTTTGATTTAAGTAGATAGAATTGTTGGTTTTGACCAATTTATTTTCAACTTTGCAGTTTCCCTTTGTTATGGGAAAATAAAGTGATCCACTTGTGTTGCAATTTATCTTTTGATTTGAGTAGACAGAATTGTTAGTTTCAATCGAAAATAATGATTTTGTTGATTTGTTCTGAATTCTTTTTTTATATATTTGTTTCATATATGTGCAACAGTAATTTATTTACAATCGTTGCTAATAATTAATTGATATCTTTCATAGGAAAATTAATTGCTTCTGTTAAATCATCTAAATATTATCTTTTTATGGATTAGACTAGACTACTTTAGTGCCTACATAATAAATATTACCATGTAATTACATAACATAAACTGTAATGTTAATATAAATTATAGCATACGACACCAATCATAAATGTAGGTTAATATCTTTTAATATTATACACATCAGCAGTATCATATAAGCAGTTCTATAGAACATACATTAAATGATATACATATAAAGCTTTCACAGAAAAAGTTCTATGTTTTACCTGTTTCTTGATAAATTATTTTTAATTAGTAAACATTATTAATTGGCAATTTTCAAATGGGAACGAAAAATTGTTAAAACAAAATCCATCTTATCAAGGAATAATTAATTATTTTCTTCATCGTACTCAACGCGTTACAATTCTTTTTCCGTTTCGCTTACGAAGAATCAAGTAGGTAGCTGTTTAAACGTAGAAACGTTACACAACACAATATACGTATGCATTATCGTGCATTACTAAACATAGCTACTTATTTTACTTGCAAACCAACAAATACCTACATGCACCAAATCATCGAGCGTAGATTAACAAGAGGAGAAACTATTTAAACTAAACTGCGATTTTCAACTGGAAGACTGAAAAATCAGACCAGAAGAAACCGATCAGGATCACTATCCGAAGGAAAAGTTTTTCTCTTGTTTAAGTGAATAAGAGCAAAGCATGTCTCGGCTAACCGATCATTACACAGTTGAATCTCAAAACGAGATAAAATACTCGAAATAATTGTTCGATTACACGTTGCACGTTGACTAGTACGACAGAGAAAAGGTCAGCAAACTTTCACTGAAGTGAAACCTTATTTTAAGCAAACATTGAAGGGCTGTGATTAAACTATTATTGCATTACTACTCGGCAATTACCGTGTAATAGACACGCTGACTATTCATTAAAGAAACTGCCTGTACAATTGTTTCACGTCCACATATTGGGGATAGATAAATTACTACTGGAAACACCGTTTTACTCTACCGTATAATCATATTGCTAAATGTATAACGCAGTTTCGCAACAGCATCTTATACTTTCTCATAATTTTTTTTCGTTTTATGATTCGAAATTTATTTTATCCGAGAGATTGCTATCTATCGAAGTCTAACGCTAAAAGTGCACGAATTTTCTGTCTCTCATATTCCGTTCGAATATATCCGTTTTATTACTAATAATTTATCTTAAAAACAATTTGGTATTTCTTTAATCAGTTAACTGCGAGATTTGGTTTTAAAAATCTCATGGGATTAGATCATGAAGTGCGTAAATAAATACAAACGATGACGAGTATATACGTCAAACGCTGTTAACTAATTAAATAAAGGAACTCGAATTTTTCATTGATAAATTTTCGCAATAAATGTACTTGGTGAAAACGATAATTTTTAGCGATTAAAATATATTTATAGTTACTGTATAATTATGTCAATATGTTTATAATTATATGTATATAATCTGTAGTATTATTTATCTCAGCTAGTCCAAGTAAATATAATCCTACTGCATCTCAAACTAAATTGCTACTATACAGAGAATCATCCAATATAATTAAGTACACTATTTTATTGTTTTCGCGTAATGTAAACGTTTGCCCAGATTTATTCAGCGGATTCAATATCGAGGAAATATCTCCCACATGAAACGCGTTAACTCGTCTTGAGAAATAAATGCACCGCTTGCTAATTAGTATCAGACAGCACTGAAGTATTACTAATATCGCGAGCGAGCGCAACTGCGTTTAATAAGAGCGTTGCAGTAATTCGTAGATTGTATCAAAGATAGAATTATATTATAGAGTGAGCCGGCTACGGAGGTGTAGCCAAATATTTCTGTTGCTAACGGAGATTTTTTTACTCGCAATCTTATACAACCCTAGTAAGTGATAGTTAATAATTTCATTGTGTGAAAAGGCCCTGAGATATTTGCTGAAATAATAAACTAACAACAATCTGATCCGGTATCGTCGGAACTTTTCTTCAAATTATTTCGATTTAAGATATATTAATACGTGAGAAGAAATAATAAAAAGAAACATATGAGAAAATCTAGAATCTAATGAATTTTATTATATAACTCTTCAAAACACTTCTAAAAATAAATTCTATATATATTTTATTTATATGTCCAAAAATAGTTCTCGTACAATAATAATTAAAGGAAAAATGGTATAAGACACGATATTTTTAATTTGAGGTAACTATGAATAAGATTAAATTCTAATATTATTATTATCGTTTATTATTATCGTATAACGATTATACGTCGCGTAATATTGCCATAAAAAGCTTGCTATTGTTATAAATATTATCATAATTTTTGTATATTACAGGAAATCCTATGAAAGTTCTCATGTTTAACTAAAAGACAATTCCAAGCATAATAAAAGCAAAGTTAATTGATAGTCATAGAAAATGCTATATTCTACACGAGTAGATATAAAGCGATAAAGAGAAACGTGGGAATGTTTCAGGGCAGATTAATATAATATCTATAATACAGGAATCAAAACTGTATTTATATACATACGTATTCAATAATTATGCATTTTTACCGCCATATAATATCAAAACGATTAAAGTGACAATAAAGATCCTTCCACTTATGAGATTAATCGAACCATGTGCGTAATTTGATATATAAATTAGTTTCAATAACTGTGATTTATAGAAGGATTATTATATTGGCTCGATAATACGGCATAAATTGGTACGTTCAGGGAAAAGCAACAGGATTTAAAATTAATTTACGAATTGAAAGTCAGGTGTAGAATCACACGACGCACAAACTATAATTTTCATAAACAGGTTTCTTGAATGATTGGAAAGTATCGATGAGGAAATGATTGAGAATCACTGTACTATTGTGAATCTCATAAGGTTCGAAAAGGCAGTAGGACGGCAACGTTGATGGTAGGCAAGTGATGTGCAACTTCCGCTCTAACGACATTTCCATTGGCTTTCCATGTAATGTGTTAATTAATCAATCCTTACTTTTTTTAAACGTTTGAACTCTAAATCGTTGAGTAACCTGAGTTATTGGTTTTGTTCAGAAGAAATTACAGCTACTTCATATTGCTATTAAGTTATTATTCGTTAGCTTTCTCTAACATATATGCGATATCATTTAACATCGATAAATCCTATAGTAAGTAAAATATTGTTCTTGTATCCTATATATTTATTTATTATTTATTTGGAAACTAAAATAATTTTATTTCATCTTAATATGAAGTAAAATTAGCGTTGAAAGTTATTTTTGGAACACAAGTAAGAAATTAGTTCAAAGAAAAGTATATATAACTTACTATTTATATATATAATTCACGTAAAATCAGATTGTATAATGATTTATTAATATATCGTAACAACATATTAATCCATATATTTATATATATATATATTCCAAGAATATTCCAAGAAAATCGATTCCAAAGGTTTAACATAAAGAGTTTAGTTTTACGAGCTATAAAGATCAAGTCTACTTTCAACGGTAGTATATTTACTTTCACTCTTTATGCTCTTATTTCTTTTATCTTCCTTCGCTTCCTGTTTTATCACATGCTTTTGTGTATCTTGTAAAATAACTCCGGGCATTAGAGTACCATTGAAACCATTGGAAAGGTTTGAAATGTCAATAATGGTGTGAATCGCCTGATGGGAATGAATTTGTGACATCACTGCTTCCATTTTATTCAGATCCATATAACGTAATAATTTCCTTACCTTGATATTTAGTGGAATCAGAGAATACATATTATTATTTTTATTCTTATGGGTATTTTACCTGTATCATTTAAAATAAATTTAATAATCAATCTATCAATCTATTCTCACGCGATGAAAATGTAAATCCTATTCGACGTAATAAAAAAAAAAAATAATAATAATAATAAATACTACGAAAATGGAACGTAGAAGGTTATAAAAAAAGTACTTAATTGGAAAATAAACAAGTTTCGCGGATACTAAAATTAGAGTGGAATACAACATTTCCTTAAACAAAAATTAAAATATCAGAGTAGAATACGATCGTCTAAAGAATAATTGTACAGAATATTGTGAACAAATAAGGAATATGAGAGAAGGTGCTCGTTCTGGGAACAATATAAAATCTATTTTCTTGAAATTGCTTGGATCGATGCTGGGCCGTATCAGAAATAGGCATTCGATCAAGAAGAATGTTCACGGACAATAGCAGGCGCTAGATGGCGGAGAGAAACGATGAGCAACAAGAACACGGAACGTAACTCAAGGAACTTGAGGAACACTCGACCCTGAATGAGATCAACGATCGAGTTCAGTGTCAGATCGCTGGAAAAGGAAAACGGGGTGGGTCGAGGGGAGAGTAGAGACGGACATCGTCTACTCTAACCTGTCACGCGCGCTTCGAAATGAGAGTATAGCTGCTTAGCCTGGTCTGCAAAAGCAAGGATTTCCTGATCTCCTGTTTCTGTCTGCCTTCACATGGCAACGCGCGCCGCTCATTAATCTCCCTAGCAATTTTCCTGCAAATTCGTGCTACGCTCTTTTGTTTCGCTCGATTGTTACTAACGACAACCCTGAACAGGCAATTGAAATAATTGTCACGATCTCGCATGAAACTTGCATAAAATTACACAGGGTCACGAAACTACTCGAATACTCGTAGACTTCTCTTATGAATATATTAGATGCGTTATGTGAAACATTTTGAAATTTCATTAACATTTTCATGATATTCGACTATCATGATTGGATTGGCAAAACCTGAAACAAATCCGAAGTATGAAAGTTACAAAATATTTAGTACAAGTATATCTGAAAATCTTGTCTTGTCGCTTAATTACTTATATTACATAATTTTTAGTCAATTTATGTACCTACGTATTCTGAGATAGATCATGGATAAATATATACGTATTAAAAATTTGATTTGATCACCTCAGTTTTTTCAAATTTAATTATCTTATATTTCTATCTATGGACGACATAATCATTTGTCAATCTATTAAAGCAGAACGTCAAGCAATGTCAGTATTGCAATCGTAAAATGAAATAAAAATACGCAATATGTTTGTGATGCGTTGCAGATGAAACTGATAGTTTGAAATTAGTATCGGACTATAGTAATAAACAGGTTGCATAATCTGTGAAGATTCCACGGATTATTTCTGCATTAATTACAGATAATTGACCCAATTAAATGCATAATCGTTTGCTCGTCTCCTTGAAATTCAGCACCGTAATGTTGCATCAATTTCATCGTTCTAATCTTCTGAATACAGTAAATTTCAGCTATTATGGTTTTTAATTTCGTTTAGAGGTAGTACTAGATTTTTATTTTGTACAGAGAAGACAAAAGGAATTAAAAAATAGAAAATAAATTAATTTTTAATGTTTCACTGATTAGATATTTGAACGGTTTATCGATTGATCGAATTTTTGATGGTGAAGAGATTTAATTTCTGTTCAAATGAACATTCACAGACGTCTACTGATATTCACAATTATTTCCGATAATTTCTTTAGCGTGCATTTACATACAAATTACATTTCTAATAAGCTTTATATTGCAGTGCTTCAAACGAAAATATCAGATTCTAATAGCGAAATGCGGAAATAATATCTTAAATTTAACTTCGATCGACACATTAAAGCAGTTAACACAATGCTTCAAATTTTATTAACTCGAAACTAGTAATTTAGCTATAATCGAGAATCGTTATATTGTTGGAACGAGAAGTTCCTGTCTGCATTCCTATAATTATCTATTGTAATTTTCAGTTTCAAATACAATATGTATCATTTAATTATAGTTACGATACATAAGTAAGTCAATAAATTTGTATCCTATTAAGGTAGGAATGCCATATTGCTATTAATTATATTCATACTACAAAGGAAAAATCATTTTAATATTTCTCTTGAAATATTACACTCCGATAATTGGCAACGAGAAAATAAAACTCCAAATTACCAATATTCAAATGTTTCATTGACGTTCGATAAGTGTACGTCACTCAATTGACATTTAACCATTTACAACATGCTTAGGAGTTTCATGTAATTACCGAACATAGAATAAGATCATTTAACGTCACTCTTGAAATGTTATAGTTCAATAATTAAATTGTTCATGTTGAAAACGGGTAGTGGACTCAAATAAACGATAAGACATTCTAAACGAATAACGCACGTGAAGACATACTATCATCATTGCACTCTCTTAGGGAGAAATATGGACAATAAATGGTCAGCGATTTTGCATTCGATCCACGTCTCAACAAAGAGGAAGAGCACCGTCGAGAAATCTCGGAAGTCATGATTTATACCGGTTATATTTTTACGTTGCATTCCCGTTCCTCTATACCGTAACTCTTCCACAACCCATGAAAGAAACATTAGAAAATCGTTCTACTGTTCGGTACAGAAGCTATTCCACACTGTGAAATTCCTCTAATTTTTATTGCGACAAAAAACATGCAACGATTGCCCGCATCCGGGGTGAAACGTATATATGTAGAGTTTCTTCAAACTTGATGTTTTATTCACTAGGAATAAAACTGTCAGATTAATTTTCGATGACTTTCTAAATAACGAATGTTAGATTGATTTTCTGAAGTTAATCTAATGCGTTAATTTATTGGTAATATGAAACAATTTTAATATCTTATCCAATTTTGCATTCTATTGCCATATCAATATCTTTATAAGATTAAATCATTTGCCTTTACATTTTAATTGAATATTATATTTAACTTTCATATTTTCATTCAATTTTTAGTAATGTCGCATTTTGTCCCATAAACCGGAACGTAATCGTAGTTACATTTAGCAATTTACAATAAAATTTGCATAATCGTATTATATTTTATTATTTATACCAAATGAGATGAGAAATGCATCTAAAATGTATTTTAAGTTCCATAAAAATTGTTTTCGAATTTGTATATAATTTCCATATTTATTAATAAACTGAGTATATGCTGCTCACGTACATTTGGAAAATAAATGACAGATAATTCTGTTGCAGAAACAAATTTTACGAGTTACGAATTAAATCACCAACGTCATTAGTATTTGTAATTTATAAAACTATTGTAAACGCTACTTGTTAAAACAATAGAATTCTACAAGTTGCAATTCTATATTTTGGAAATTCATCACTATTATTAGTTAGTGACTTATTGTACAAGAGAACGGAGGAAATCATTAATTTTGCAGTTTCCTAAATTTTGTGAGAAAATTTGTGAGCAAGTGGCCAGCGAGATATCAGCGGTTGCACAACGTCAGACTTTTCCCAGTGCGGGCAACTGATTGCAGCATTTAATAGCCTTTAGTGTATGTTGTAATTTTCCTGGAAGCATAATGCGTCCCAGTTGAGGAAACGAATCCCACCTTTACTCGTCAACGATGATTCATTCCAGGCTCGACAGACAGTGCCGCTTCCTTTTGCCGTTATTAAACCCGTCAATAAACCCAACGGCTCTATCTGCCTTGCCAACTTAGAGTTATCCCTCGAGGAACTAACGTCGCCTTGCAAATTGCACGAATATAACAATTTTCAGTTTATACATTTTTTATTTACCTTACGTTGTCTAACATTTAGAAATCTACTCGATGGTAATGGAATAAGGTATTGTTAATGATCAATTAGTAAATATACCGTTTACAGTTACTGCAGGTATCTTTATATTATCGACCTTTTTCTACTACATTTTTTATACCGTATATTCCTATGTTTTTAGAATGAAATTTAAGAATTAAAAGTGACGTGTTATTTATATGTCTATTAGGATGCTTCTCTCACATATGCTAATTGCTTTATGAACATCGTAAATATTTAAAGATACGGATATTATTTCTTGATCGTCAATTAGCCAAATTTTTATTTATGATAAATATTTCAAAATAATATATAGCTTCAATTTAAGTACTTTATATTAGAATTTACGTTTTGTTCTACGCGTTAAAATTATTTTCGCCTGCTTAGGATTCAACGTTGATCCATTCCTAAGACGAGCGAATAGTTATATACTTGATCTAGTCGTAGTTATAAGTAACTAAGTAATTATAACTAAATTGATAAGGTGAAATAGTCCCTAGTGTTTTTAAAATAAGCGTTCTTTCCTTATAGTCAGAAAAATTATTATGAAAAATATATTATGAAAACTGTTCCTATCTTCCTAATTCACCGTGCTACTTAAATCAAAAAGTGTTTAATACCAACCATCGTACGAAAACCAACAATCGCACGTAACATCAAAAATAATGGCAAAATTAGTGAAATAGGATGTAAGAAATGAAATAAAATAATCACTATGTGTACTCACAACTCCACGCGTAAACATATATCTACGGTAGGACATTAACACATTGAACTGTAGGTACAAATGGAACCGTAACTTTCATGAAACGAAATGTATTTTACCTGCAACAACATTAAAGAATTTATTAAAAATACTGTCATATTATTTTTCTATATTTAATTTATGACAAATAAATAACTCGTGTATTTCGTTAGATAATATTTAATACTTTTTATTAATCATTATGCACTCCAAACTTTGGTTTCAAATTCATTATTGCTAAATTCAAATATATAAGAATAATAAAGATCAAAATAATTGAAATCGACTAAAATTATATTAAAGAAGTTTAAACGAAAGATTTTCTTAATTTAGATGCAATATTGCAAATAACAATGGTATTGTAGAAAGGAATTGAGCATATAAAAATTATATATTCTATAATATATTATTATATAATGTTACTATATATAACGTTATAATATATTGTTATTATATATTATATAATTATTATAAATAAAAAATTTTTAAAAAACCTATTTCAAACTTCGTCTTCTCCAACGATCAATTCTTTCACCGTGTCGATTTCTGTTGCATTCAACGCTTAAATCACATTGATAAACTTAAATCGTAGCACAAATATTAAATATTAAATCACACACAGTTTAATATTAAAGCACAGTTCGTTCTTTGAAAAAAAATAAAAGAAAATGATACAGATACTTTGGTGATAGTAACACACATATAGCCGTATTCAGACATGTGCGTTTACCTTCTTGCTCAGGCAAAGACTGTTCGGTAAAGATGTTAGCAGAATATACGAATATTGCACTTGGAAAGATAGTTCCGTCATTGGTTGTTGAGCGGTTCTAAAATCTAAAATGAATGGGATCCGGGTAGTGACAGAAGGTAAGATTAGAACATTCTACACAATAACACAGGTATAGATCAATAAAGTAAATAAACCTAGGAATTAAGAATTGCCCAGCACTTGGATTTAGGGATGGGTTTAGGGATTTTCCAAACAATTGCTTTATGAAGGTTACACGTTACTTTACAGTTCCTGTTACTTTACAGTTCCTGTTAATCTTTCTTACACACTAGATTCGGGTTGAAGTTCGAAAGTTTCTCACAATGAACATTCCAGGCTAATGAATGTTCCAAAAATAAATTCAAATCTCCTTCAAACGATTTTGATTTCTCTATATACAGCTCAATTTCTTTCTACTGTAGGAATGTTATTCTTATAACTATACCAATATCATTCAATGCTCTTAATCTTAAAATTAATTAAAAGCTGATTTTCAAACAATAATATTTCAAATAATTTCGGATTATATCAATATCGTCAATCACATCAAAAATGCAGATATTTCTTCGCAATTTTTTTCATACACAATTTCAGACACATATTATTCTAAAGTGAATAATATTAAAATAATTCTAAAAGCAAATGTTGTTATATTGCAAAATAATCCCATATTGTTTACGACTCCAGCGCAATATTGATAATTCGGATTATATTTGAAAACAATTTACTTAATCTGGACATAGAATAAAATTAATTCCTTTATGTTATATTTCAGATATAAACAATGAAGTAGCTTAGTGGCGTGTGTATGTGTATATAATAAAAATTATCTTTTACTTTTATTACATATGAAATTTACACAAATTTGAATATTATACGCGCTTTAATTACATATTTTACAACGTAAAGAAATGCAAAATTTAACAAAAATCGCACCATTTCTTAAACCGTTCTCGTTAAGCGATTTTTGACTTGAAAACGGCAATCAGGAACGAATAAAACAATGCGAAGTTAGGTCATAATGTGGCGGATGCTTTAAACTTTAAACTTTAAAGGAACAAAGTGACCTCTTCCTCGACGAGTCACGCGGCAAAGAAGGCCATTACTGATCGAGATATCCGACCGATTCGCCGGAATTTACGAGCAACCCACAGACAACGCGATCTTTCCGAATGATCTTTGGATAAACTTGCCATTATCGTTTTCACCCGCGACGATTTGCTCTATCGTCCAGCCTCAGGTGCGAGGAATCTATTGTTCCACTTAAGGACGGTTTATTTTCAGCACGTGCGCTCAGAGGGTGTATTAACGAGCAACGCCTTTTCAGGCGTCATGGATTTTAATGAAATAATAAAGAGCCCAAGAGCAGGTTCTCTATATCGTACAATTGTACATAGGGCATTGAATATCAGAAATAGCGCTGACAACATTCGCCTTTGAATCTTATATTTGGGCAGAAAGCATTTTTTAGTAGTTTTAGTAGCGGATTTGATACTAGCAGCCTTGATTTGTTTAAAGATGTCCGATAGATGAAATTATTAGGTTAAAGTGATTGGTCAATTCTTTTGTTTGTTTTTTATAAAAAAAAATGAATTTCTGAATGTTTCTTTCAAACGACCTAACGATTGGAAATATGTTGACAAATATTAGTAAGGTATAAATAATGAAATAGACTTATCAATATGCATTTATTGTATCGAAACAAGAAAAAATTGTTATGTAAATACAATATGATTATGAACGAGATACTAATATGTATTAATTAAAAGAAGTATATACGTACATAACAATGTAAATACTTTAAACTATTTTGCGGATGTCGTCGTGGAGGATAAATTGCAAAAACCCGTAAAACGTGTTGAACAAATTTAAAACTTTATCTATTTAAAAACAAACTATTTTAGTCTTCTAAAAAGAAATTTCTTCATATAGAAAAATTCTTTCACTTTTCAAACACTTTATAAATTATCCGTAACAATATTTCAACTTATTCTAAGACAAAACCCTTTTTCAAATCATGTCATCTTTCTTAACACACACTTACAAAAATGCCATGCCTAAACATTAACAAAACTTTAAGTAACCATTTAACAAAACGAAGATGATGTCGCACAAAACACCTATTCACAAAAAGCAAACTTTAGTTTCCAGTGTTCCCGTCTTAAGAATCATGATGATTGTATGACGATCATCACGAACGTCTAGCCAAGATAATCAGAACGAAATTTAACACCTTGGAGCGACGAAGTACGTATGTGGTACGTATTGCTCATCTAACAAGCAATGCTTATCGTTAGATACAACATCCAACAACAAGGTTTCGAATTTCAAGAACGAAGGAGCTTTACAGCCGTTCCGCCTGAACGTTTATACCAGTATATTCACGGCACACTTTCTCCCAGCTTTTTACCGACGAGCCAGCTTCTTTCCGGTCGCAGGCCGACTTACACCGCGCCCAGAGCAAACATCTTAATACCATTAAATACAGCTCTTAAGAAGGCAACACGAAAAGAGATGAAACACGCGATCGTGGCCGAGAAAGAAAGCGACTTTATCGCGAAAGAGAACCCGTGGATCACGTGGTGTGATTCACGAGCCGCCGATGCTTATCACGTGGCTTTTCTTTTCACCCTAGGAAATAAGTCCCTGGACAAGGCAAAGCGATTCTCCCTTAGCCTCGAAGCACGGTAATCATTCGCATAATAATGCCCTAGCCGGGCGCGGCTTGCGCGCTCCTCTGTGTCACTCGTATAAGGAGCGAACCGGTGCCTACGCGGTCGTTCCGCCGCCTTTTCTGCTCGATCCTTTGTGCCTATTTCCCGTATGGCTTGCGAGCAACGAGGAAAGGAAAGAGAAGAAGATCCTGTCCGCCTCCACGTGCTGCAAACTCTTCGTTTGCTAAGCGAAGTATATACGATATACAGTGACAAGCATGTAAATAGGGAAAGTCCAAAAGCAATTGAATTGAATTTGTACTTATTACCTACTTGAGATAAAAATTGTGAAGCTAGTTTATGTTGTAGAGCTTGAGAATGCGAAAAATATATTTCTAAGCATATATTATACACGAGTACAGAACATATATTTTTAACCATACATATACTATAAACAACAGAATAGAGACAAAACTTCACGTAATATAGTAAGTTAAATTTTTACGAGTAAACATTCTTTTATTTATAGACATAAATTTGTACATTAAAAATTACTTACATCTTAAGCAGTTATCTTTTTCTCTTCAATTAAGAAACTAAGATACTCTTCGTGCCATTAGACAACTTCTACTCAATCACTCGTAATTTTCACGATGGAATTAATTTTAAATGCTAAAAAAAAAAAAAAAATTAACAAAATCGCAACTCTTTCCCGTTACAAAAATTCAAATTCTTCGCATAACAATGAAATGACGCCCCAGAGCAATAAAAATTAATCTTCCCTCTATCGGAGCACTCTGAAATGTTTAATATCACGGTATCATCTAATTTATTTACACTTCTCTCGAAAGGATCAATTATAAATGCTACAAATAACAGTTTATCCATTCAACGAATTTGTAATTTCTCCTACCACTACCTAATTCCTTGCAAAAAAACTAACGCGGGTTCCAAAACGACGAAAACCTCTCCACCAGTCGTGCCAAATCCCTAGAGAGCGTTTCATGTTCATACCAAGATGGGCCGCAATACCCGCTGCTTTCTTTACTAGCGGTATCGCTCAGACCACCTACTATGGACTCGTAGGCAGCCACATTAATTAAAGCAACATTACACTTAGTTACAGGTAACTCTAAATGTCTTTGGCCGATGGAACGCCTTAGGGGCCAAACCGTGAAGCCGTAGGAACGTTGATAAGAGAGAAAACGCCAATCGAGCGAAGAGCGGCTTGCCCCGAGCAAACGATACGCCGATTCGCACCCGGACAAGGCTACACAGTCCGATCTGTGCCCGCGGCAAAGCGCCCGCTTGCAGAAGAGAGGTGGTGGCCTCCCGTCTCAAGGACACTGGTTAATGCATCAAGGTTTGCGTTTGTATATACTGTCGTATATACGAATATGTAGTAGTGATGGACTTAAGTACGTTACAAGTATGTCGAACATTGGCTGACCAGATCCCAGATCCTTTATAAGTATTTCGAGAAAAAAGAAAGAAAAGAAAAGAAGCAGTACTTTCAAGTAAATTCGAACGTGAACACGACAGATTCGTGTTCTGCATGAGTACTTTGAGAAATGAAAAGACTAGCTGCAAGTAGATTCGAACACTGATGGAATAGGTTCGAGACTTTGTGAGTCTCCTGTCTTACGATCATTTTTCTTGATCGTTATTGAAATTCTCTATTGTAATTTTCATGCATGATTTACATAATTTTATGTTAATACTGTTTCGTAAGTTGGTCACGCGAGTCTTCTTCTTACTTGAAGAAATATCTACTCGTTTTAATATCAAAGTGATTATAACTAGATTTTCAAAACTCGCAGGTACTCGTTCCATGGTTCGAACACATCTCTCGTGAAGATCGAATACTTTGCCAGGACAATGAACGAACCGTTTACGCTATGAGTAATATTCGAACCTTACAAAGGGAGTCATATTGAATATGACTTGGATTTATAAGTACATATTAAACTTGATTCCATCGCTAATGTGTAACTGTTGTCACGATGATGCGGTGGCAGACATGCAAACACGCACGATCAGCGGCACGTCTCGTTCCGGCAAGTTCCCTTTCGAGTCGAACGGTAGCCGTTTCTCAACCCATTATGATATCGACGAAGAAAAAAAGACGTTTACCTGAGATCGGCCCCGGCGAGATTTTCACGGTGAATCACAGGTCGCTTTTGTACCCGCGTCAATGAAATTTCATTAACCGTCATTTATTTCGTTTACGTATTACGACTTTTCTTTTACGGTAGAACATTCCATTTATGGGAACTTCGTTTATTGGAACGTAGGTAATGCCGGATTATCTGAACTTTTATCGATTCAATCCACTTATCTGGATCTGAGTTCCTATTATGCGATCAAAAAGTAATAGCTAGTTGGGAGAATTGGCGATCTTTTATGAATTCCATTTATGTAAACTGTTCTAAGTTCTGCTGTATACCCATTTAAACGGAATAAACGTTTGGTGCTCTTCGTTCTTTACGATAGAATGTAGAATGGTATTCCAATTTGGTATTTCTTTCTCTTCTTTTCTTTCTTTGCACGATTGAAAGGATTATCAAAGTTGTTAAGCAGTCTTCTGCGTTTAATTCTAATAATTGCTAACAACTTTTATCTGAAATAAAGAACTTTTACTGTACATTGTGTTGCTGTTTCCCCTCTTCTTAGCCGTGAAAGTATTATTAAAGTTGCTAAGTGTCTTTTCTATGTAATCCTGATAATCCCGAACGTCTGTAGTAGAAATTTTCATGTTATGAAACTAGTTCATCTATGTAGTGTGTCGAAACTTTCCCAAACCAAAACATCTCCGGAAGAAGTGGCATTAACATCTTCAATTTTCATTGCTTTCTAAACAACAAATTTATAATTAAGATACTAACGTTTACATTTCTAATTCCTCGATCGAACATCGTGGGTTTCATTTGCAATTCTCTCTTCTGAAAACTATCACCTCGAGTATACTAAATTATGCAAAGGAAACGTTGTACAACTTTTTTTAACAACAAAATTCATTATTGCCTCTTAGATTTAAATGGAAAACATTTTAAATTAAAATCAGCAGTTGTTGCGTAACTATTATAAATAAAATATCGCTAATTCGCAAAAGAAGATCCTCTTAGTCGATTTTATAATGAATTAACGTACGCTGAATTTATCGGCTGAAATGATTAAATACGATTAGTATTCCGATAATGGCACGGGAATGATCCTACGCGCGAGTCTACACGTACCACTTCAAGTTCATGGCTCTTTGAAGAAATTATCAGCCAGACCATCTACAGTTAACAATATGTGGGTGCCAGCATGATGAAGCAAGAGAAAGGCCATGTTAAAGTTCACGCAAGGATCACCTTGATGAACTTGTTACCAAGTAACCAAAGAGCCATAAAGTATGTTTCTTACACAACATCATGGGCCAAATACGGCTGGCCACTTTAACCATTTTCACGTGCCATGTATGCTACTTTGTTGTTCTTTTTGCACAATCTTTTTTATGCCTCCACACTTCATTTTGACGCGTATAAATACTTGTTGCAAGTAACACTCGTGTTAAACGTTACATGGTGCTTATCCTCTTTTTCAATTCGTGCGTGTCGTGCTGTCACGGGTGATTCATCTTATCGATAAATCGTACATAATATGTCGTTATGTTTTGGTTTACTAAAATTTTTTTGTGTTATCCATACTATCGACTCGTTTTTACAACGAATATTGTTATTTATATAAATTACGTATATTTAAGAATTTATGACTTATCAAAAGATATTTCGCATATTTAGAACCGCTTAACAATTTTGTTACGACGAATCGTTTCTAAAACGTAAAATGAATCATTGATTAAAGAAAGTATAGTTTCCGGAAAATTATGAGTCTTATTGAAGATAGAGGATGAGTCACATAGAGCTAATATTTGTTCATTCAACAAGATGTTATTGATGATCATTACGGAATTATCACAATTTTACTCTTGAAGACTTCGACCAAGATTATAATATTGATGTCTCTATATATCTTATTAGGTAGTCCTTTTATACTTAAACACAATGTAACCAACATAGTGATAAGCAACTGTAGATAATTTGGAATTTGCAATACGTGCATCAGCAATTGCTTATGACTCAATCTAACATGTGTATATATACACGTGTATCATAAATAAATGATTAATATCTGTCAGCAATCATACTATTAAAGGGTTAAAATGAAACAAAAAGTACAGTACACACGAGGATCAAGACGAAGAATGATGGGGTTTCCGATACACGAAATGATCATTGATGAGGAAACGGTTTCTACGTACGACATGCGAAAATTTCACCAAACTTTCTCACGCGATTTATTCCCACGTATTTATCATAATCACATAAATCGTGACCCTCGGAAGAATAATTTCTAAATTCGATTGAAAAGGTGTCAATTTTTTGTATATCAGAGAAGAAAGATTTAAGAAACGGGTAATTATCTACGGAAAAAAGCTCGCGAATGGCAATAATTGGGCGTGCATAAATTAACATACAACACATGCCGAGTGTGTATTAATAGCTTTCGCTATTTAGATGTGAATAAGATTGACGTTCTTCATCCACATTGTTGATTTATACACTGTTAATTTATGCAAACTACTATTGTTTCTTTTTCCTAGCTCTCATATTCCAAGCAATCTTAATGAATTACTACTTTCATTGAACTTATACCGATCTTTCCAACGAAATATCGCAGATAAATGAAATAAACGAAACGAAATGAAAAATGTGTTTTCTACTTTCTACGAACTCTCCGATGATTTAATGCTGCTCTTGTGGGTGTAATCTTACATTTTGTAGGAATTAAAGTTACTATCATTGTACGTTGTTTTATTGCTATTCATACACCATGTTATGTATGTGAGGTATTTATAACGATTCTATTTTTATAACTAACACCTTTCTTTATGAAACTTACATTAATGTTCGTTTCATTACAGTTATCATGTAGGGCGTTCTATTTTTCTCAACAATGCATAATAAAATCTCGTGTCATGTTTCGTTAGTAAAAAGATATTGTAATACTATATCGCGTAATAATATCTTGTCTGTAATAATGCAATTATATTTGCTTTATAATATAAATAAAATCAAATACGTTCCGCCGTGAAATTTCATAATAATTCATTACCAGTCCACGAGCTATTATCCTGTTTCTTTATTCCCGCTTCGCGCTATTCCTACCGACTATCCAACAAACAGGATCACTTTCTTCGAAGGTAGAACTGCCTCCTTGCTAAAAGGAAAGGAAAACCGCCTCCGGCGTTTAATTACACCGGCACATTAATCACACCCACGTTGCGTAAGGTGGACACGTGAAATCTATGTCGATACGTTGCGATTCTCTATTTTCCAATTATGCACCGATGCCGGAATAATAAGCGTAAGCAGATCGAGACAAATGCCGCCCATTAAGTTATTTCACCTCGAAGCTCTTGACCTTCGACATTCAATGGAATGCTCTTGCCCGAGGAGGACGATGATCCTGAAACGCGCAGACCTTGACCCGAGCTATCCGACTTCGCGCGCCGTTTCATCGGGTTTCTGATAAACGGCTGGTACTCCATTTTCCAAGATTGTTAGATTACATAGTTCCTTTATTTTCACTATCCACACTAAAGGATCAAGCAAGGTGCGACAGGAGAATAATCGAAGGAATACTGATCGGTAGTAGACCGCGGATTGTTATACATTTAGACGAAATTCGAAAATATAAAAACATACAAAATGCATGTAATATATACAAAAATGTATAAAATATTCGAAAAGAATATTTGTTATAGCCTAATGTAATAGGTAAAAGACAAATCTTTGTTGAAGTTCTGTTTTTTAATTATGGCCGTAGAAATATAAGTTTGTGGCGATAATTGTCATTTAAGAATCAGATAGGCGAAGAATTATTAAACTCATAGTTAAATATAAAATTCTCTAAATAGTAATAATTGGTAGTAATTGGTGCATATACGAACTTTTAGAAAAAAAAGCTGAAACGTGCTAAATTACGATTGAATCTTAATATTAATTAAAAATTCCATGATTTAAATAAAAAGCTTTAAAAAATATAGATGGAACTGATTATTATTGTATTTACAACAGAATTATGAATTTAATATATTATTATTCATTTAATGTACTACCTACCTACTTCCTAATAGTACTATTTCATTAAATCTATAATTAAATTTGAAATGCTTAATTATCGAAATAGCTTATTCGTTTTTCATAGTTACGCTGCGAATGTTAATGCGTTTGTGAGAACTTTGAATATGTAAAAACACACAGCACATTAATACTAACTAAAAAATAGAATATTTATTATAATATTTAGCGAATGAAATTAATCATTGCTCAAGTTCCATTTCATTACTTATGTTCGTAAAAAATCGTACATCCGTATTCTATAATTGATATCAAAAGTTATATATGAGTGTTAATAATTTCAAAGGAGGAAAATCAAATCGAACGAATCAACTAGAAAGTTCGCAAGTAAAACCAATTATTTATTGCTTGCAGACACGTCGAATTTATGACGTTGCGTAGAAAGCTGAAAATATTAGACACTGGGTTGATCGACTGCTTCATTTTGCATATTGATGATAAGACGGACTAGAATTGGTTATTCAATATCGCTAGAAAGAATCGTTGCATCGATCATCGCAACCTTCCTATTGTAGTTAAAAAATTTATTGTGAATAATTGAGATATAGAATAATTCGAGAAACAATTTATAAGATAATGAAGTTTGTTAAGAAATTACGGCAAAATGCAAAATAAAAAAAACAGCCTGCATGATGTGTAACTTTTATTTGGAGAAACCTTTCGTGAAATATATGAAAATCTAACCTGAAATATCTGTATTTTTGTTCTTCTAGCGTGAGTATATGAAATTTAAGAGAAACTTTCCTTCGTAATTGGAAAAATTTAGAAAATAAACTTAATATTGATATGAAATATTACTACAATTAAGTAAAGTGAAACTGCCGTTATATGAAATTTATCGGTTTTGTGAAAGTGCTCTTTTTGAAATTGCTTTATTTTGAATTTTAACTAGTTCTCTAGTGACAAGTTTCGATCTGGAAGCGATGTCAGTTTCTATAACAGAGAACGTATAAGCGATTATTAATACAATCACATTTTTCATTTCATGCGAAATTACTAAACTGTCTGCTTTAACCTCGCACATTAATAATATACGCGAAGATCATTGACTGATGAATTCGTATCGCCAGAAACTTCAAACTTAATATAGCAATTTATTTACTTCCTATTTTCTCCTAATTGCGATCTTCTTTTTAATATGTACGCAGATATAATTCACGTCAAAACAATTTATAAAGCGTAACGGAAATATTTCTTTAAAAAGAAAAAGAAAAGAGGAGAAAGAAGTTGTACTTTCCTGTGAAAACAGAAGCATAAAAATATCTTTCGTTAGTCTTTGCTCGACAGGCTATTTGTGCAATATACCAAACAATAGTGGTATGTCGTGCAAGAGAATTTGGTGACCGAAGTCTTGAATCAGTTCCAGGTACGTTTTGTTACGACAAAGCAGAACGAAACGAAGTAAGAAGTGTTAAATAGAAAATTAAATGAAAGCTTCAATTAAAGTATGCTTTCAAAAGTACTTGTGCCGTTGCAATTCCTTTTCATTTTTTCAAAAGATATCGAATTTAAATTTATAACAATATTGTTACAAACGAAACAAAGTAAAAAAAGTAGAAAAATTATTTACTACGTATAAATGTACCAAATGCCTATGACATAAAAATTATTTAACTCTAATGATAGACAATTAAGATCAATTAAGATATTCATTCAAAATGATATCAAATAAGCTTTTTTATTGCATAAAATGGAACGAGATTTCTAATCTTTATTTGAAAAAACAACCTACTTCTATAGCCTACACCTTACATTCACGTTGCACTTATAGCTACAATAAACAGTAGCAAGACCATACCATAAAATTCATTAACGCAAGAGTATACAAGAATTAAATTTTTTGCCTCGCATAGTACCTACTAATGATGTATCAATCATCTAATCACCATTAGTGAAACGTTAATTAACCAATCACGATTTACGCCGCGGAAAGATTGTGAAAATATCTACACACATTATCTCGATAAAAGCGATAAATACGAATCTAAATATCGATATCTCTACAAAGATTGAAGAACAAGAAACGCGTATAGTGTACTTACTTGAAATCTTTTGAAGGAGTCGAAAGTTTATGATAGCGGTAAATGCTGACGCTGCAAGAAATAGAACTACGGATAATTTTATGTTCGAACCGATGTTCTATTATGTTTCTACACGGTTCACTGATCAAACACGAGGATTGTCAAAAAGTAATCAGAAAGAACTAAGTTTTTAAATGACCGCTGAGAACTAGAGCAAAACAGATCGGATCTGCTTCTCCGACTTTCGATCTCGGTTTTGCTTCTACATTCGAGCATAAGTAATTCGTGTCATGTAAAATAAATAAATAAATAGTTACTTGAAATTGGAACAAACATATCGTAGATATGACTTTCACCTGACAGTTCGATCGGTGGTTAGATTCTAACGCTTAAATTTTAGGTCAATATCACTTTTTACTGTAGCTTTCAGTTTCGGCGCGTACTAATTAGACGACTAGATCAAGCGAATCGTTTGATATCTGCTTCGTAAGAGGAGAGTTTCCGTTCAATACGTAACCACTTCTAAATAGATCATAGCAGAAGGGTCGAATTATTTTTAATGAAGTACGTTCTAATTTTACTAAAATTACATGGTGTACTGAACTTTGATATTTAACGCGATATTGAAATGCACTTGGATGGTTTTCTTTTGGGTGAGTCTAATAATAAGAATATCGATGTTGATTATAATGACGATCAAGAGACGCGAAGAATGTGGACGAGAAATTTAATTTTATTATACACAATTGCTGGGATTTCTATTATGATTACACGATGGATTTGCACAGATACAAATTCATACTTTTACCAACGTAAGCAAAGAAACAGTACCTAAATAGAGGTACGTTTTATCCTCTTAATATTATAATCGATATTCGACTTTGAACATCTTTTTATATGTTTCTGCATTACATATATTCTGTTCATGTTTGCATATTTAAATTTCTCATGAATATATAATCATCCATAGTTTACGGTATACACTAATATGCATACACAGGCTCAATAATGTTAATTACAATGTAAGTTTCCTAACGAGACAATAACTTTCGAAGATCTTAATAATTCCCTAATGATCCTACTGGATTACTTCGTTTCCCTAGAACTATCCTAGCACTCATGAACTTAAATACAGACTTTCAAACAACCGTAATTACTACGCCAAAACCACAGAATACATCATTAAACTTCTCAAATATCACACTGACTTACCCCTACGAGCGACCCAGTTATTCGAGCGCAGGCTTTTATTGGTCCTGCCTGCGTCTCTCATGTGTCTGCCATGTGTTTCTCTCTCTGTGGAATCTCAGTCAAAAATGAAAATCGAAAGCGAGCAAGCCAGTGTTCGCAAAACTAGAGGCTCACTCATTCGGTGACCCGATTGTCCAGTCCCCGAGGGTTTACATAATACGCTCGAACGTGTCCTGTTATGGAATCTATCGATCGCTGCATCGATATAAGGCGATACGAGGACCAGCTGTCATCTTGTCTCTGATCCTGTCCCTGTTCTGGCCATGGACCCGTTATTCAACCATGAACCCGATTCACAACCCTCTTACATGAAATTAATTCGAGCTTCGCCGTTCCTCTCTTAAAAGTCGAGTCATCATCTTTTTGAATTTCATCCGCTCGGATATCTTTTTCGTGTAACAGTCATGACGCGCGAGAAGCGCGATATGATTAAAGCTGCATCCTGACTCAAGCAACAACGAAGAATCTTTTACTGGTATTTCAGTGTTTCTTCATGTTTCTTCACGTTTCTGTTGTCTGTAACAAAAGCTACTACTTGTCGTCTTGTTATCTGCCCCTGTTCGAAGCTTAAGCTGGGTCCTCGCTAAAGCAACAACAAGGAACTTTCTGTTGATGTTCCATGTTTCTTGAAAATGTTGTTAGTTGTCCAATGATCCTTCAGCTTTCGTTATGTTTCTGTTGTCAGTAACTGAAGTTAATACTCGTTGTCTCTTTCTATTTGGAAAGACAAGGATCAAAGAAAAATAATCACACATATGGTGATAGGAACAAGCATTCCTTCAGTGTATACTTGCTGCCAGGAACGAATGTTTTTGTTTGGATTTGGAAAGCTCGAAACCCGAAGAAAACCAAATGTTTTTCTGATTACAATGGTTCAGTGTGAATACAACGTTTGTACAAGTTGCTACTTGTTGGCTACTATTTGCAACAAGCAACAACAACACTAGCATCTAGATCTTTCCATCCTCGTTACTTTATGAACTACGAAAACTCGACTTAAGATTTATGAAGTTTAATATTACAGCAGCAAGAAAATAGCGAAATAACCTAATGAATAGTTATGTATTAGCTACTTATCCACACGTAGTCTAGTTAACTAACTTTTTTGAAGAACAAAGATAAAACTGTTACATAAGAACTAAGGCGACAAATAGACAACAAATAGCCAACAAATAGGTTTTCCGTTGTAGCTTCACTGAAGAAGCAACATAACATGTTCAGGACGAAGGAACGTCCACGTGATTTTGTAACACGCGTGTCGCCGGCGGCTCTGATAGAAACGCGAGTCTATTCGACGAGTTTAATTTATTTTCTAGCATAATTAATATTCGCTCGCGTTGCACGTGAGCCGCAGTAAGGGTGAAAGCACGAAAGTGGGCACGTCACCTTTAACGAGCGAGACGGATTAAGCTTTTTATCGAAGAGAGCCAGAGTCTTCGACTAAAATTATAGTTCGCCGACGAGTCGTTAGCCATGGGTTTTTAAGGTTTCAGAACTCGTTCCGGCAGAGCGAAATTCTTGCGTTACGCGTCTTTGATGAACGAAAAATATAAGATATCGTACGGTCTTTTGCCGGACAATTACGCGAGTAACAACGCGAGCTAATGAAAATTTATATTTTCACTGACTGCGGGTATTCGAAATCTATTCCGGATTCAAATGTCCTTTCATACTATCAGATTGTCTGAAAATTTGTTAAGTCTTCATTACATTTAGACTACGCTGATATTTATGTATTTATGGAAAGCTTAAATTTGCAGAAACGTGTAATTGGATTTATTAGATGTTTGATTTGATTTGATAATATTTTTAAAGCAATTGCATACATTCGATCAAAACTTGACTAAATTGCACCAAAACAGCAAGAACATTAAATCTTTACAAAACTGAAATTAGCAAAATACAGTTGTCAAAGAAGTGTATTGGTTCAAATGGTTCTTACTTTTTGAGGTAAATATCCGTGTTTATCTCGAAATAGTTATGCATACAATAGCCTAATAGAATTACAAAAGAAAAGAAAATTTCTCCATTTAGACTCGGTTGGATCTATTCATTTCAAAACAAATTACACTTATCGATGTCGTTTATCTCGAGACGATATGAATTAGAAAATTACATTATATTTACGTAAGAAATATATCACAATCAATAATATGATCTTTGTTAATCTTTAGTATTATCTCCCACCGTACGACTTGTTTTCCAATCTTTTCTTTTTGCACAAACTTTATTTGGTAGACACGAAGTAATCTTGAACTACGTTGTTAACGTTTTCATAGGTTTTCCATTTTTCCACTCAGATGATGCTGAAACGATCTGAATAAATGGTGATCAGATCGTGTTAAGTCAAGTGAATATGAAGCATGCTACATAGTTCTTCAATTATATTCGTTAATTTTCCTTTTTCTGCATCACGAAACTTACATTCACTCGATTGTTCTTCTTATGAAGTACGATTTCTCTTTTATTGACGAGATATTGCCAATGTCATATTGGCTATTTTTCAAAATAAACTTATAATTATAGCCAAAAAAGGCAATAAAAATTATTTACTACAATATTAGAGTCACGTTTATTCAAATTTATAAACAAAAAAAAACATTTTACTATTCCGAGATTTATATGCATTACATCACCATCTATATTATAAAGTTCTAGAATATGTATTATGAGTCAGGTGCGATATACATATGTAAAAAATGTATTATACAACAGAAAAATTGCATAAAAATGTATTACGTAATAATCACGTTACTCGCGTGTAATGTAAGTACCACACTGAAATTCTCTGAAAGTTTTGACTTCTCTGACTACCTGTGAACAAAGTTTACTACGCTACTTGCACACTATTACAAAATATAAAATATTATTTCTAGATAATATCTAACTAATTGTATCCTGAAAACGTCTTATATTGCATTATTTGCTGGAACAGAGAGATTAATGCATCAGCAAAATTCTTTAAAAAAATTTTGCATTCAAATTATATACTATAATTAGGGCAACATTTCCTCAATTATTAGGAATATTGAATTAATGTCAGTTTTGTTCAATTAAGAGTCATTTTAGGATATCTTTAGGATATATTTGTATTTACGTAGGTAGCATATTTGTATTTAAAGTTATATCTGAAGCGATGATTTTGAAAAGACAAGTAAAAATTGAATCCTTTAATAGAAAACGATATCCTTTCGTAGAATGTGTAGAAAGATAAATAATTCTCGTAATACGTTTATACAAACTATTTAAACTTAATTAAAATTTTTTTATCGTCCAAAGTTACGAAAATTTTAATAATTTTATACATTTGACTAGTTTTGTATCGTAATAATATATCACGCATAAAATCCATATCTAAGGATTTTACAATTTTTGCCGTATCACTAAATTCAATGAGAAATTTTTACGAGAAACGAAAATCAAAATGATACAATTTATTTTTTAAGGTTGCTGAAGAAAATTAAATCGCATGTTTACATAAATACAGACGTTTTCTTTCGTAGCCTCCAATGTTTATTCATTTTATTAAAAAGATTTATATAAAACTTTCATATATTCTTTTATTAATTATCTCCTATCCTTGTACAACTGTTACTTTCTACTGATTTGCAAAGTCAAATCACCTAGTACGTCAATAGCTCGTTTGGATAACATATTCCCAAAGATCCTCTATTGTTCTCTGGTCCAGTGATTTCATTGCTCGATGTAGAGTAGTTCATTTACATTTATACGAAGCATCTATTTTGTAAACTTTCATAATATATACAGAAACGTTAAAGAGTTTTTAGAGTGAACGATTTAGAGAATATGTAGGTAATTATTTCCTTATCGTTGAGATTTTTTGCATTTTTGGAATTAGGTACAAAAAATACGTACTTTCAACTTTTTATAAATAATAAATGTCCAGTAATTTGACGCATAGGAACTCAGGATATGAAATTTATAATACGATTGACGCTTTGCCAGAATTTATCTCCGGGTACATTGTTAAAGGCTTAATCTCTACAAATTAAAAGTCTAATTGTGAGAAGAAATTACCTTAATTAGTATTGACGGTAGAATATATTCACACACATATAATTCAATTTATCTGTTGAAAAATATGAATTGATAATATCCATAACAGCTTCAATAAAATTATACACAGTTGAACAGATAATTTTCTGACGTCAAAAATTTTATGAATTTGATAGAAGTTCAGTGATAAAGTAAAAGCGAAAGGTTGATACTATAGAACGTTCAATCATTAACTGCAATGTCTTTTTCTTTACAATTTCGTATTTTTACTACCGAACAATCAGATCAGACTCGTGTGTATTTATTACAATATCATAGAATATTCTACATGAGTTACTTTCTAGAGGAACTAATTATTGTATTATCTAGACATCTAAATTAATATCTCTTCCACTTGCCTATCGTTCTAATTTTCCATCTTGTCTCTCCAATCCATTTCAGCTCGCAAACTTTATGTGCACACATACACACACACACTGTATGTATATTAAGATAGAACACAGCCTTCACCATGAAATCTAATTAGCAAATATAATTCTGCTCTCCTTCTTTCTTTCCTTCTCTTACGTCATATTTTATTATCCTGTTTATTCGTTTTCACAATAAAGAAATATATACGTTACACAAGAGTTTAAGCAATCTCCCTAACGAGACCGATATATTAATTGTTTGGAGCAAACGTTCGAAAACGTTAATGAACATAGCGGCTCGTTGCATAAATCTCGTGTGTAATTAATCAGGAAGCGGATGAAAAATGTTTCATGGAACAACCGGAGAGACAAATGGAAAAAACGAGTCTTCTTACGGAGCTCTGCTGTCCGTGGCCGGTAACAGTGGCTGAATTTCTAAGAAACTGCGGTTCAATTAAACCTAATTATCCTGCTAGTTCCATGGTTTCCTTCCTTTCCGGAGCAGAACGGTATCCGATTAATCGATAAATTAAATTCCACGCCGCGGAAGGAACAGCTAACGGGAAATAATCAGAGTTTCGATCGTGCCACGTGGGAAGGAACATTTCCGTTCGCCATTCGTTTCTGTATGACAGGCCACGTGTTTACGTAACGGACGCATGTTTCGTGATGCGTTTTCAAGACAAAATTGCAGGTTCGTCAATTAGATTTGACTAAACGACTCGTTCAGTTCATCTGCACGCGTACAGCGAACTGGATCTCTCTCGGCAATTTGGAACGAAGGTATGACGAACCGGAAATAACAGCAAGTGAAGATCTTGAGAACTGGGATTTATTTTGACATTGAACGTAATTATACGTAAGGATAAGATTTATATCATAACATCGAAGAATATGAATTCTTTAATTAAGCAGTTAAATGCGTTCGACGTGTATACATGTCAATCCAAAACTTTATTTTGCTACAGTTGAAATGTATACACGTCGTCTAAAATAAAAAATTACCATTTACTATAGGAACACAAAATTTTAGTAAAGAGTAATATAAATTACATTTATCGGCATGTTTCCTTTACACTTCCTGTAAAACTATTGTCTTTTATAAAAAAAAAATTTGAAAACAAAAGTTCGGTTATTTGATTATTCTCTTTGGTATATCGGTTATGGTCCGTATAATGTATCGCTTTTTATAAATGGGGTTGAATATTTTCCCCAATGTATCGTCTATTCCTCGAATTCTTTTCTGTTCTATTTACTTTACTTTATTATTTTTTGATAATTTTTAAGTCTTTAATAACAATACCTTTTTCAACAATGGATTGCTAATTTTTTATCGAATAAAAATGTAATCCTTCCTCATTTTGTGTTGCTTTTTTTGTAGGATTTATAATAGGAGCATTTATCATGCGGTCGACGTGTATGCTCGTCATCGCTTGATTTTACACCTGCGAATCCCCTAACAGATTTTTGAAACTAAGCTCCGCAGTTAACGGGTTAAACTAATATTCTATAATCTCTATCTGTCGTTACACGAGCTTCAAATCAATAATTCTTAAAGATTTTGGTAAATTTCTATTCATTTCTAAAGTCTACAATCTTATCTTTTGTTCTAATAAATATTTACGAACAAGGGTGTATTTCCAATTGTTCAAACGGTGCAGCCTTACGGCCGATTCTCGGCTGGCACGATAAAAGAAAAAGGAAGTCGAGACACGAATTCGCGTCTTCTAATTATCGAACAGCACGAAGGTTCTAGGTGCAGCCACGACGACATAGCCACACCTAAACGACAATAGGTTTACTGGCCCACAAACGCTTAATCTGTAATTAAACTGGGTTTGCCTCGCATTTACCTAATTTATTCCCGAGCAGCGCCCACTGGGACCTGCGTATTATTTGCTAATTTTCCCTCTAATAGGAATGTCAATTAAGTTTTAACAACCTAATAATAGTCTCACTAATAGGCCGTACTAAGGGAATATTTACATAAGTTTTAAATTAGCAAATTAGTTCAAATATTTAAATATCTTTGTTATTCAATTATTTTCAACATTATTACTATTAGTAAGAAGCATAAAAGTTAAAGAAGTTTCTTTCTCCCAAGTTTTTCTCCGCAATTAAGGGAAATTTCTGGTTAAGATATTTTAATTATACATTTTTTTACTACCTATGAAGGTATTAGAATATTTCTACGAATTTATCAAATGTTTATATCCCATATTTTATAACATTAAACGATTGGAAAGCGTCGAAATCAAAATATATCTGGACAAATTTGTCGTCGTTATTTCGTTTCACCTCGTCCTAATCAAACTATATTTGTACACCTCCAATTTTATTGTTTTACCGGCGAAAGTAAAATCCTACGTCAATCCTACACAGTGTCTCCATTTCAAAATAGTCGTATTCCGTATAGCCAATTTCAGCACGACAAAGTGGGCGATATTTCAAATAGGCTAACCCCACCTCAGTAGAAATTACACCAGTTCAAACAACGATGCTGATCACCTGTACGCAAACACAATATGATTGAAAATGACATCGTTTCATTTTTACAAAGTGAAGTGAAACATGAAACGGGAAAAAGTTGGAAGATATAGAAAAAGTTCAGGTAGAGCCATAATAGCGGAATATGTATGTATGTAAATACCATCTAATGTAAACCGAGATGATCCTAGAAATTTGACTATATGTATATGTATAGAAAGATCAGATATACAAAATACAAGTCCTGGTTGACTATTTACACAGGTGTGAGAATTGGATCCAAGATAAATTTGCAGTAATAAAAGATAGTGTTTGTTTTTATCGGAAAGCAGATAATTATATATAAAAAATTTTAATTGTTTATGAAATAACGTTAGGTTATAAAAAAAAACATAAGAATTATTATGTATATATGTAGTAAGTAAATTTAATATGAAAAGAAATTTTAATCTTTCTTGTAATACAATTAAACAGACACATATTATTATATCAATTTGAGAATATTAATTCCATGTATAAGAAAATTATAAACAAAATCATTTTATCTTTGGAAACTAACGAAATATAATAATAGTTCAATGACTTTAAATGTAAATAGAAAAAATACAGTTCTGCAACATAGAAGGCGTCGAATTATTTCAATTTTATCGCGCAATCTCTGTTACGCTCACTGTGATAAAAATATCGATAAATTCTGAAAATGTCAAGATTTATTACGCTGCATTGGAAAAGTTCGAAAGCTAAACGTTCATAACTCGTGTTCACCGTGCTGATTCTCACCCATTAAGATACGTATCTACGACTGGCAATACCGAAGGAATTGGATGAGCTCTCACAGTTGCTCTCTCAGTACACTAAAAAAAAAAAGCACAGATCTCTTAAATTATACCTTTATTGCCCTTTGCCAAGCTAAAGTGTTCGACTCGCGTCGTTATTACCGCTTCTCCGCAAGCTGTTCATTAGCGTCCACTTTTCACTCGAGTTTTTCCCGCCGGATATTTTGTTCACGCCATGAAAAACACACGATGCGAAAATTTACACAGAATCACGAGCACAGCCGGTGTTCTGATGAACACTAAAAATCGTTTTCGTTTTCGTGCCCATCCTGAGGCGTGACCGTGAACGTTAAATAATTGAGCTCTTCGACAATCACTGACTTTTATTCGCTTTATACACGCAGTGCACTTATTTGGTCAGAGCAAGGCGCTTTCTATCACGGTTTCATTAAAAATTTTAAGGATACATTACTTATCAGGAATTCTTCTGCAATCTTCAGAAAATATCAAATGAGCGTGTTTTTAAGTATACCCTTTAACCGCTGATGATAATTCATAATTCATGTGATTAAATCATAAATTCACTTTACGTCATAGCTTAGTTTTACCGGACATTTTGACATTTTAGGATATTAATGTTTAATTTGAATTATTTTTCATTATATAAACTACAGAACGCAAGAAAATAAAATATCGTAAAAGTTAAATAAAATTAAATTGGAGGTCGTCATTCTACAGTACTAGATGAGAAATACTCTCCCTGCTGATCTTTCAGCCGTTTTCAATCCAATTGTACTTGTCTAGCATTAAAAAATACATTACCGCTAAAACATTGTTAAACGTCCTTTTGCTTATCGAGATAAGAGCGAGGTTGAGATATAAAAATTTAAAAACCGCAGCCAGATTAAGCAAATTTTATGATATCGCATCCGGAATAGTAACAAAATGAAAAGAACTAGAATAATAATCGGTTGAAGGATAATCGATAATGGAATTTACATCATCGATTGAATTCTTACTTTCGCTCGTTACCTTCTGCACCATATTTGACCAAGAAACGAGTACTGTTTGATCATTTGGACAATTACGGTGAAAAGTAGCGCAACCGTAGTTTTCTTCCGACAGTTACAATTTCGCTTTCACGACTCTCCTGAATGGACGACTGCATCGTGTAATATTACACCGTCTTACAACGTTCACTCTTACATTGCCACGACTTTGTTCCATCGATATTATTTGATAAGCTTTTACTACTTAATATCGATATATCCTTAACAGACTGCGTGGAGTGAAAATGAAACGAAACGGTCACCGTAATTAACCTCCGTGTTTAGAAATCTTCTCAACTCTCTCTCTTAAAAACTAGAATATACGTTATACCGTCTTATATAAATTCTTCAAACTTTCATGAAATGCATTACCTTTCTTTAATTGTTAAATAATTAAATAATCGAAATAGTAAAAAAGTATCTTGCTTTTGGCATTTATATCTATAATAAATATCATTCGCTTTGTAAAACATGTTATCAAAAATTATAAATTGATGAAACATGACCACATACGCAGTAATAGTAGTATTAATGAGAAATTTTAACAGAACTGGAAATTCTCTTTTATGAAATGTGCAGTTGTTTTATCACGGGAATAAGTAATAAGCTTTCTATATAAAACCATCATTATTAACGCGTAGGATGATTTAATATATTATATCGCTTCCTAGTTTCCCCCAAACTGCTTGAAATACATAATAAGATATGAACTATTTGCTAAAAGTATTCGGCCGAAGTAAGCAAGTAATTTCATCCGCTGGCATGTTTTTACATAATTAACACGCGGTTTACTTGTATTGCGATTTTCTAATTCTTTCGCAAACTAGTCAGACGCGGTTTCAATGGAACTCGGATAATCCTCACAGCGTGACCATGAGAAAGTAAGGATACGTAAAAAGTGAAAGCAATGTAGGCCAATATTGAAACAAAGGATGCCATATTGGTTAAACAGTCATAACAACCTCGTTACGTCATTTTGTTTTAAATAAGACAGAATCATCAATGACATTTGAACGACAAATTCGCGTAAAAATAATATTCTCATCAAGAATACATTATCTACAATCTTTCCATAATTCGAACTTTCGTGTTTGAAAATTTTGATTTTATAAGAATTAAAAACTGATATACCCATTGTTTCTCCAAAGCATAAATTTTAAAATAGATGCCAAAAGTAAACGTATTTCATGAGTAACGTCTATGAGATAAAACTATTTGTTTCGAAAAACAATTCTTTTCCTCACTTTTCATTCTTACGATAATTGATATTAATCCTAAGTTGCATACGTGTTTATATCCCAAAAGTACGATATACTATACGTGTTGAACAGTTACGTATAAAATTCTAATTATCAAATATGTTTATTCACCAATCAAATTGTGTAAAGTTCAATAATTTACACGGTTAAAATAATGTTTAGTTGCAAAATATTCCTTTTGGTATATAATTGCGCTAAATATATGTATATATATATATTTTTTTTCTAAACATTCATCAAAAAAGAATAAAGACGACTATATTATACCCAATTTAGAATATCTTTCTCTTCCATTGTACAATAAAAACACTTGTTTGAAAATTTCATACGTACATGTTCTCAATCATGTAAATCTACATTTTAACGAGGCGACTATCGTGTTTGAAAATCATTAGCCTGCGTATTATTCATACTCAACGACGATGATACCGTTAATGCAAAAGTATCAAGAAGACGAGTTGACCCATTTAAAGCAGTTAATCAGGTTTAATAAGAACATAGGATGAAACTGCGCGCAATAAGTGCTAATAAGTAGTTCGATCCCGTTCGATTGAAGTAGATTCAATCAAAACATATGTCTATCGTCGGTTTTATCGATTTTGAACGTAGTACGTGCAACATAGAGAAACTTCTTCGGAAGAGAAAGAGAACTAGACGTGTTAAAGGAAACGAATGAGGTCGCAGGATGCAGCCGAGTGCCACTTCGTAATAAAATAATTTACGCTTTGCTGCAGAAAGTATTCCACAGCAGTATACATACCATGATGCGTAACGTTATACAAATGCGACGTGTTTGACATAAAAATGCCCTGTATTGCAAAATGAATCGTTTATTTAATGTTAATTCTGTTGCTTTCGTCATTTTCGAAGAGGATATAGAAAAAATTGTAAAATGTGTTTTTACGGTTGATTAGAATGAAATAGGTGATTAATCATTTGTTTCGAATCCCTCCTCACCAAGTTATAGAAATATATACGTTTTCTTTACCATTTCTAAAATAATAAAATAGTAGAGTTGAGTTAAACGCATATATTTAACAAGAACGTTTCCTTGAGATCTTTAATCGGTTGTAAAACGAAATAACTGGATATAATTAGATGAAAATAAATACAGATGCCTGGAAATTTGCACAAATCTAACACAGACAATTTAAAAGAACACAAAGCAATACAAGCTAAGTAATTTGTAATTCCGCGTAATCCTTTCGTTCTATCGCTAACAACCCACGCAAACAGTTAATGTAACCATTGATAATGGTAGATATTATACGGAATTAAATATTAAACACTTAAATCTTAAATCTTAAATCACCTCTATTTTTTCTACGGAATTTTCCACTTGTAGACACTTGTCAACAAGGAGATACATAGCAGAGTGCAATTTACGATGCTCTTTCAGCCCCTTGTATTTGCGCAGCACTGTACTGGCATCGGCGATTCAATAGGTGCATACGACAGTATACACGCAATTGCGTAGTAGCGCGTGTTAGACACATGCAAAATCAATCATCGCGATGCTGCCCCAAGCATTCGAGGTTGACGGACCGTCTACCCAAACGAAAATTCACGTTTCGAGGACGATATACATTTGAATACAATGGCGTGTTTCAATTTTAAGTTTCACAATGTCGAATCTTAAAATTGATCGTACGTAGTCACGAAACGAAAAGCTATTAAGCTTAATCACTAAAATATTTATGATAATCGATGTAGACAGCGAAACGAGATAAATGCAATTTTATTTAAGAACTATAGAATTGCCTATATCAATCGTCGAAAATGCTATGAATTTTTCCATATTCACTAATGAATTACTATCTCGCTTCCTCGCTGACTTACTTGTTCTTGAAATAAAATATCGTCCATTACCATTCCTACCGTAGTTTCACCACGACTCATCACACGGCTTTGAAGTTGAAAGTTTAATATGCAATTGCTCCGATCATTAATAACAACTATTCAGCATCGTTTTCTCCCGCGTTAGAAACGTTTGCAACATTCTTAATAACGTCGGAAGAACGATCATCAAGCAGTATACAAAGCCGTCTTTTATTTTCACGTTTGCTTTTACTAGTCGTTGATCCTACCAAATAAATTTAAACACTTGCTGTGGCGAAATCACGCGATAGAAAATCTTTCGGATAGAAGGGAAAAATAACGAGTCGTAAGTTCCAGGTAATTTAATAAATATCAGAAGGACGACATTTATGACACGGTGTTGGTACGTACCATCCTTATTGTCATCAACGTCGACCTATTTTTATTTGGCGTTCAGTCACCCAGCTTAACTGTAGGTCTTCTACTGTACATACAATAGACCCCCGTTCGAAAATGCCGTGACAACGAACCGTTCCTGAATTCCATTCGTGACCGTGCAGTTTGCAGTTGGTTCAGCCGATATTGCGTTCGTTATGGAAATAAATACAATGAAAAATCCTAGGTGAACTGAATTAGGAAAACCTATGCCATTTTAGTGACTTTTCACGTATGACCTACATTTACAATTCTGCAAAGTGAATTATGCATACAGCGAATTACAGAATTATTCACATAATGGAGAATATAACAGAAATGTATAAAATAATAAGTAATTGCAGGACATAATTGTATTATATCTTGGCATTTCTGTAACATTGTTCAGCCTATCTAGTCTATTTTAAGGTGGATAGATATTTTAAAGAATTTAACAATTTTAACAATTTAATTAGTAGGAATCTTAACTTTCTCGCCACCTTCAATTAGTTATTACAATATTTAGAATAATTAGAAATGTTTTATTGCTCGCTACATGGAAGGAGAATCATTGACGATTAAACAAACGAACGTTCTTTGGCGGTGAGCTATTAGTCTACTTAAAGCGCACATGCTATAATATCAATTAGTAAACGATTTCTTTATGCAACAATAAGAAACGTTTAAACCTGCGTTTTTATATTCTAGCTCTTTTTTCTTTTAATTTAAATGTTTAGTTAGACTCTCTTAAAATTTCAGTAACGCGGCAACTAAATTAAGACACTTGAATTCGCATACAAAAATTAAATTGAAAAAAGTAAAGAAGATCAAATTTATAGTATATTCATTAACATTAACGCAATTCAGGAACTCATACCATCGTGCACCGTTCTTTGCTTCATGCTTATCGAGCACAGGATCGCCATTCACAGTACGTGGCTCTGTACGTGCATTGAAGTCGTATGACAAATTAGTAGATGAAATAAATTTCTGCTTAGCTCCTATATATCTTTAACTCTATTCACAAAAACATAAATTTTCATAAACATTCGCACTCTTATCGAATTATTAAGAACCTACGCATGCTTATTATTAAAAAGATAATAAAAGAATGGAAAATATATATTATACAGTTTGAAAGGTAACTGTATAACACTGTATCTTCGTATCAGAATAAAAATTTCACGCGTAGAAAGTATAATCGACCAGTGATAATAATTGATAACGCTACGTCAATGATGATAAGAAATAGTTTTCGGTAGAAAGCTAACGTTTCAACTGAACCGATGATAAAACAGACATCTCTTACGAATGAACTCGGACATAAGCAATATTGAATCGTGGTTATTATGTAATTATCATACTTCCCGTAGATATCGAAGCCTAGAAGCGTAGTGAAAAGAAACTCACAGTTTAAAGTGTTACAAGAGAAAATGCATGCTACTCGAAATAGATATATAAAATTATGGAGTACGCACAGTGTAACAAAAAAGTACCTAATATCGTTCTATTTTAGACGACTGTTACTTTTACTGTTGCTGCCTTTCTCTGATCGAGATACAATCAATTTTCTAGGTTATTGGTACAGTACATTTTTTCAAATACATACCGAGTCCGCAATAATTCTTGCACAATTACTGATGATTTTTCAACCTTCTTGTTTAATTTTCAGAATTTTTTCGGGATCTTTCCTACGTCGGCGGATATTTTCTTAATTAATCGAATTTTTCTCAAAAAAAAAAACCAAACATTATTACCTACCATCTTGAACGATATTTCACTGCATATTTTTCTTAGACTTGTATAAAAGTGCTAAACTTTGCAGAAATTAATAGGAATGAATTAAAAGTTCGTATAATTTTATTGAACTGCTTTTAAAAATACCAGGTTAGAATTATTCTTGGAATTACCACAAAACTTAAATATTAGAATTTTTACGTTAAGCGGAAAATAGTCTTCATTGTATGTGATGTAATAAAATCCTGTAATTTCCTCAAATGTTTTGAGGAATTTAAACGACTCAGTTTGCCTACAAGGTGTAAAAAAGTATATTTACAGAAGAAACATGCAAAATGGTGCTATCATATGAGAAATACGTGGTATGAAATATGAGAAAGTCATGAGAATTTCAGAATGATGTAAGTGAAAATATATTTAGTATGACGCTATTATCTTCAATGTATGTATGTCTAAATTCATTAAAAAATTCTTCACATAAATTCACAGTTGTTGCAAATCGTTCTCTTGTTTTTTAAGGAAGATGTAGTTGCACCATTTTTCCCCTCAACTTTTCATCATTCTCACATATACCTTCTAACAAATAATAATTCTTTATGTTATAGATATTACCATTGTTATTATTACCAAAGACTTCCAAAAGAATTTATTAGCGTATCGAACATAACGAGAATTATTTTAAATAAAAATGTTCAATTTCGAACTTACAAAATTAAAGACTTAAAACCGACGAGACTTTCAGGATAACCTAACATAAGAATTTAAGATAGAATCTAATACGATGTAACAAAAATCTGAGAAAGGATCGACAAAATTTCTAGAAACTCTAGTACTCTTTACGAATAAGGTATCAGCTTAACGAACTACGAATCTGGAATAAATACGACGAATCAGATGTAAGATCAGAACGCGGTTATTTCATGATAAGTTTCTACCAGCTCTCACCGTATATAATATTTCCGCAGATGAACGAGAGAAAGTATAGCAGTATAACTAGGCAAAATTTCGATACGCTGTATCCGCGAATCGAGAAGAAAGAAAGGAATCGCTTAACAGAATGATAACGTATTATCCGCGTAAGAAACCGATATCCTAAATGCGTTCGAATCCAACCGAGCGCTTTCTAGATGGAAAAGCATGAATAGTCGGAACTCCCCGATGGTTCTGCGAGTCACCGTATTTTCACATCGTTAATAAGCAGGTAGCTTGCACTCTGATAGCGACGATGATGCAGTTGCTGACAAATGAACGAACAATGAAGCTACCTACTTTTATCGCTTCCCGTGTTTGTATAGTTATGTAAGCTAATTGACCACGACTACGTCTTCTCCAGTTCGCTAATTCGCGACACGTATTTTGTATTCAAGAAGACAGGTGCTTTAAACGTGTATATAGTGAATGGGAACGATGTTAGAACTTAAAGACTGAGATTTAACCTTTTTGACTTGTACTTTTCTTTTTTTTTTTTAGAAATTGATAATATAAGAGATGTATGTTCCAAGAGAAGATGAGAAGATGGATAGATAAAGGAACGTGGCTCCGATAGGTTACTTTTGATGGATCTAATACAATTAGAAAAATAGAAATGCGTATTGAAAGTTTCACATCTACAAATAAGATCGTATCACACATCTTCATACGTACATATCTACATTTTTATCGTCTATACATATTTCAAGTGTCAGAATTTAAAGTAAGTCAACATTGTATTAGAACATCAAAACTGTTAAAAGATGATCTTAAGGGTTAAGAATGGAAAATTAGAAAAATGATATTTTTGCAACTCCGTTGTTTCCTGAAGTCTACTGTTTGCGCCAACGTTATGCGTTTGGTAAATAGATGACTTTTTTGTAAACTTCCAGATAATGTCCTGTTCTTCCCGAGGTAGGTTACTTTTAAAATAGTAAGGACGAATTAGAAACTTGAATAACAATTTCGAACATTGGGATCTACGAAACTCAATAATCAGTCTAGATTACGTTATAACGTAAGTATTAATATGTTATTTAAGCTTTTATTTAACTCCTTACGATCGAACAATGATGTAGATATGTTCGCGTATCAACCAATCTGAGAAAATGAAATTACAAAAATGAAAATCACACGATACGTTGTATAATACTTATCACTATTCATTATTCAGAGTATATTTTCGACTCAGACAGATGAATCGTGGTTTTCAGATAAAGAGACAAATTGCAAGTTACAACAATCGTCGATATAATCTGAAAGTCACTTTGACCCCTGCTGCCAGTACTTACAAAAACATATTACTACAAGAAATAATTTTCATGCAACATAAATTGTAGGTATGTTTTTCTAGTAACGAAAAACTTGCAAGAAATGATGCAAACCTTCGCTGAAAATAACATTTAATCAAGCGTGCATTGTACTATTCTGATTAATAACTGTAATACATAGCTTCATACAGGGAAACTATGTTCATTTTAAAAAAGGGGAAAAGGATCATAAATACCACGTTTTTGCTGTACATTTTATGTAATCGTGCTAGTATCCTATTACATATTACTGCTATATAGTCGAATATTTCTTTTTATATTTGTACAATATTTAAGAAAGATTAATTTCGAAGAAAATTCATTTATCTGAACAAAACACGCTATTAACCATCTTCCTTGGCAATATCGATCCAAGTTCGTAAATATTCGCTGTACGATGTATACATATGCATTTTGAAGCAAAGAAGCATTCATTCTTCGTTTAAATTAATATATGTAGTTCTTTCACCGCTAGAAGAAATGACTGCTAAATTGCTTGGATACCGTATATTCTGCATTCTAAATAGAATTACCTAGCCGTAAAAATTAACGTTGCCTCCAGATACTAGTAATTACAAATAACTGTACCGAAAATTGAATCATTATTCCAGTAGTCAAACGAATTTACAACTAATCTCAGCTTTTTTTGAACTATTTTATGTATCTCAACCATTTACGCAAAATATTTGAGAACTATTTGAATAGTTAAAGAGTAATCGCACCATGTTATGCCCAACGCTGTTACCCAATGCGTTACATGCCCATAATTGACAAACGGTTAAGATATTCCTATTTATTCAAGAATATCTGATGCAATTCATCCTTCAATCAAATAAAACTAGATTACATAATTCACTACAATAATTCCAAACAAGATAAAAATAGTATTTCCACGTCAATGTTAAAAGGATATTTTCTATTTTTCTTTTTTTTTTTACCCCACTAAAGTGTCCTTTTATCTTCATATCACTTTAATCTTAAACGTGATATCAAAGCTCCAAACTTTGTACGTACAAAAACGAACAATTATGAGAGAAACATATCACAACTCTCCCTTCCATTCTACGCGCGTATGCACTTATAACATGATGCAGGTCTGCGGCCAGAGAAAAAACAATAAGCAAAAAGGAAAAAGGGGAAATACAATAAAAAAGAAGAGAAAAATATATCGAGTGAAATCGTGATTACATAATACTAGACAAAATGTCTAATATTCATACGTCTCGAGACTAAGCTCCGTATGAATCACACGTGGCCATTTTCCTATTTTATTTTATTTTCAAACTACCAACGATACAATGAGGAAGTGCACCAACTAACTTGGTTGGTTAGTTAGCATGGACGAACTCTCGGCAAACAGGTGTTCTGAAAATGTAGCAGATGGCGGATGATGGGAATCAAGACAGAGCAAGTGAAATCGCGTTGAAACTCATCGGTAACACGAATATCTTGTGCTCGAGAAGGAAATCTTGTTTTATCCTGGCACGACTGTTTCCTCTACAATATCTCTGTACACATATCGGGGCACGCTAGAACGAACGTAATTTCTTCTAAAATCTACTTTATTATAGCACCTGTTCGTTTTAACATATATTGAGACAGAAGATATTGTGAACACTTCCAATAGAAAACTTTTATGCCCATATTGTATGTATTCTGAGAAACATTTTGAAATCCCATTCGTTCGTAACTAAATTTATTTAAAAGATAAAATCGCCCTTAAAGTTTGATAAGATAATAACACGTAACTAAAAAAATAACAAAATATATGTGAGTCAAAATTAATTCAACCCTCGTCGTCCAAGGGTGGAAGACGAGTATTACAACTACGACGAGAATCTGGCGAACAACGTGACGAACATTCAATGGCAAGTAAATGTAAGTCGTAATCGTCTTCGCTCCTCAAATAGTTTCTATCGTCACGTTTATCATATGTACACACGTGTTCACGAAACTTGGAGAAATCTTTTTTCGCGTAGAACCGCAAGTGTTTGAGATTCACCGTAACATAAAGCGATGTAAAGTGTTGATAACGTGCCATTATGGCTAAGTAGCTACCGACCGGCTAGCTTGACCATGGATAAAACAGCGGCCACGCTCTACAAATCAACAGAGAAAATGCATGAACGCGGTGCCATTTCGTTCTTTTATTTGTACAGGATACTCGTCCGTGGATTTCACGGTACGCAGACTCGAGACACGACTTTTTGCAACAAAATGATCCTGCGTAGAAGGAATTTTCGCTTAAAACGACGATTGACGCATGTCGAAGGGTAGCGCTGGATGTAGCAATTTTTAAACAAAACGCGCACAATTATCGACTACTATCTTATAGTGTATTTTTTTATCGTATAGAGTATAAAATATTGTGTGTTTGAAGAGATTAATTTTTTTTTAAATAACGTTGTTCTTAATAGTGGTGTATATATAATAATATTAAATAAGGTAAATAAATGCTAAATAAATCTTGTCTATAATAGAATCTATTAATCCTGATGAATTAGTATCCTAAATATTAAGACTCGAAGGATAATGTAACACTATTGTAAAAATAAACAATGAAGAATAAAAATTTATAAACAGCGTAATTCATATTTCTAATGTGTTACTTTAAGACTAAATTGTCTCTCCAACTGATTGTCATTGTTAAGTAATTTAGATGAATAAATCGCAAGACAATCTTCATTTTTTATTCCTGTGATATCGTATCAGATGCAAAATATGGAAACGCTCTACGGTACTAAATTCTTAATGATTCATTATTTGTATGAAAATTCGACATATCTGATAATTTGGTATTATTATATTTCATAATATGCTTTTTCCAAGCATACAGAATTATAGAAATTCTACTGCATGTAATTTGTATGTCGTAATTCCCAATGCGAAAAAAAAACTGAAATTAATGTTAGAGTTCAAAGCAAAGTGTGTTACAAAACCATGTACGCGTCGTCTCTATTAAATCAAAACCATAATTCGTGCCACGAATGTAACTTGATATTATAAGGCAATTAACATCGTTGAGCACTATATCTATGTCCGCTTTAGATATCACCATACATACTACCATTCCTCCCTTGGAAAATGCAAAAACATTTTCCATATGAAAGTTACTTGACTCGTGCTTCAAATTAATTCGATTTTATTGTAGATATTGTAACGTTTTTATTTTTTACGTTGTAAGTATTTATGAACGAAGAACAAGAATAAAAAGGAATTTCATCCATTTTCATTATCAGACAATTGCCTTTTGTAAGACGAAAATTTCACAACGATATCGATGCAGAATATGCGAATCTATGTCTGTCAATTTGCAACTGCATACTTTTTATCCTGATGAGTAATGCTACTTGACAGGTGTCTCATTTATTTTATCTATCTCCATCTAACAGACTATTCGACAAATAAAGATAAGTCGAGTAGCGTTACCAATTTAGAAAGATGATTCATTATTCAACAGGGTAGTCTTTACTAGGCAGATGAAAAAGAAAAAAGATCAATCATGCCACGATATAGTCGTTCTAAGAAGATCGCATTCATATTTCCTTCCTACTATAACAAAAATAGGAGCATCAATTTATCAAAGTGATTAAAAACGACGATAATCAGTACTTCCCCGATATACTTAAACCAGAGATAAAACATATAAACCGGATATAATTAATCAGCTGCTAGCAGCAATTGACCATTGACAAGTACTCAGACAGAATCCAGAGACCAAAGGTTAGCAAATCCTTGGAAAAATCTGCTTTGACAAGGAAATATTATCACGTTAGAACAACAGAAGAATAAATAATTCAAGATGAAGCATTACTCAAGGTGCAACTGTTACACAATACTAATTTAATAACTAGACAGTGAATTTCTATGCAAATTTATATTTTTATAAATAAAAAAGTGAAGCTTAAGCAAAGATTTGTGTCACCTATCAAATATCCCAGTGAATACTATATTTTGAATATACTATATATCTTTGCATTTTATATGAATTCTACGATATGTATTTTTACATCTCCGAATCTCACATCCTCGTAAAACCCCTAGTCTGTTAATAACCTATAATGTATCTATTTTTAAACATCAAGTACCTCCACGTGCACAAAAATGGCCATCGAAGATCCGAGCCTGAGTCAAATTGGTCGCATCCAGAGCGCATCTTAAATAACTTATAAGGACGATACGCAAAAGTACATGGAGATGCGATACGGTATCTGACCACTCGTAATTAAGTGCCTGCTGCCGGTTGTAGTAGCCGCAGGACCGGAAACTCCTACCTTCTAGACACCGAGGATCTTCTAAACGGTGTACGATAATTGCGGCGCAATCAACGACTGAAAAATTGTCCACCATGTAAGTACTCTGTCGATTGTTCGCGCTAAGGAAACCAGCCAAAAGTAAAAGTGCTCTCTCGAGACTATCGAACTGATCGCAAAGAGGAAAGGAAGGACCGCACAATGCGTGAACAACAAACACGCATTAACCCGAGGAAAGAGAAGGGCAACTGATGGTTACTCGACGGGAATGTGTGAGTACGTGAGCGCAATTACTGTAATATTTGCACGTGTATCAAGAGTATCGTAACGGAATGGAATAGCGTTGTGTGTTAAAATCTTATCAAACACGAACCGTGCTCGCTACCGTCGCTGGTGGTTACGAAAATGCATTACGAATTGAGAGGCATATTTACGATCAGTTCTGGAATTGCTCAGAAGGAAAGTGATTTAACGGTATTTAACTAGCGACTATAGTTACTCGGATTTACTAAAGTTGAAGAATGATGTTTTGCATTTTAGTGGTAGCGATTCTTATTGTACCGCATATTGCTTATTGTTTGTAGTGGGAAATACGATCCTTCTTTTTCGAGATTGACACTAACCGTTGAATAGTAATTATAGAATGCCTTATCGTTCGGACTTAAAACAGAAAGATTAATAAAATTGTCTACATAAAAAGTTTGAACTACCAAACTAAGATTTCATTCACTTAAATATGAACATATTTTTCATTTGAATCGAGTGCATATACGTGTGTCCTTTGTTTTTCATTATAACACGTATTGATTAAATGCTTGTTATAAATGAAATACGATAACTTTCCAAGAATGACACTTCGATACTTTATCTTCGTCGAGTTAAAAAGATAATGATTATAAAATTCCGTTTTAGTAAAACGTAAAAAAGGATCATTAATAGAATTCTATCTTCAGAAGATTTATTGTTATATATGTATATTTATTATTATATTATATTTTTTCATATTTTCAAGTTTCTATCAAGTTAATTATAGGCATATGTATTCGTTCATTTGTTTGTTACAGGTAGAGTATGAATAGAATATAAAACAATAATATGTATGCGAAATAATATCTCTTTTTCAAGAGTAGTATTGTACTTTATAAGAGAGTGCTTTACAAGATATACATACTTTTAAAGAAACGCACAATAAAAGCAATTACTCTCTGTAAATAATAAGTACTCAAGTTACAAATTCGAAAGTGTTTTTCACACTCACACACACATTAGTACGAATACACGATATGCATATGTATAACAGAGGTTAGTCACATAACGATTTTGCAATACATTCACGTAAAGGTTAATGATACGATATTTGCAGCTAAGAATAATGGCCTTGGACCGTATTTACGGGACATAAATTTGAAGCACGAGACATTTGAGCGCTTTCGCGTAATCAAAGTTGATTACATAATTACAATCTTTAATTATTCAGTACGAACACGCCAACAGTGAAGATTGAAAGCATACAAATTTATCTGATACATTACGTGAAAATTCTCAATACGAAATCGAGGACTCTTGTACTCTCAAGAGTGAGTTATTGTTGGTTTTGCACGCGACGTTTTCGCCTTATTTCCCTTGAATTCGGAGAACTCTTCGTTCAAGTTAAAATCTACGCAGTCCGTGAACTATTCGCCGAAATATTATCGTTCTATTTACACAGCATTAACAAACTTCCGTATATTTACACAGTATTAACGAAACTACTATTTAACGACAAATTTTAGTCATAATCAGAAACAAACATTCCTATAGATCACGTGCTAGTAAGTATACAGAGCGATGTGGATAAGTAATTATTATTAAAGAAAAAGGCAAATTCTACGAACAGACTGATAATCTTGAAATTGTGCATTGAATTTTGAATTTTTGTAGTACGATGGTATTCCGATAATCCGATATTCAATAATCCAACGAGTCACGAATAATCAAATTTCCAAACGATAGAAATATACACGAAAAAGAAATTAAATTACATATTTATTTTATTTGACACATTAAATTCCAGGAAAATCATAAAACAAAATTAGATGTAAATTCAAAGAGATATCAAGATCAGCTTCAAAGGCAGAAGATTAAATTCAAGTGAATTTGATAATGAATGGTTTTGATAATTTCTAATTTTTATACATTGGTATATTTACCCACACCCGATGGGAAACACTCGGGCATCGTAAATACATCATTATATAGACACATAATTTAATAAATTAGAGATATTCATTATTCGATATTGAACGTGTGAACGGAGCTTAAGAGAAACTTTAATTCGTGGAAGTTTCTGGTTTGCTTGGCAAATAAGCTATATACCATGTACTTTTCGAGAACAATTACAAAATACACGGTGGTCTGTTTAACGAACCGTCAAACGCGGCTGAAGCATGAAATTCATACTGCCCTAGGCAGGCTTGTTTAGAAGAATTGTCGCACGCTATGCGGAACACATAAGCTTACTTCCATGACAATTCGCAGCTCCAACGTGAAATATAACTACGAGTAATTGCGAATTTTATATTTTGCGAATCAACCGACTGGATTATCGATATTTCACGGTATAACAAATTTTCGAGATATGCCAAAAATATTGTGCAACGAGAACAAATTTTATTAAACCGCAAGGGATTACTTTCCCCCAATTAAGTACCATACCAAAGCAAGAAACAGTCATATCGAATCGAATTACAATGAAAATCATTGAAACCTGTCAAACGAAAAAAACTTATCACCTTGTATAAACATCCAAAAATTCCCCGAAATCTAGAAAAACCCCCAAAAAAACATCACAGTGGAACATAAAAATGTCCTCGTTCGTCGATCAATTCTTCCAACGATCTTTCGAGTTGATTTAAATAATGATGCAACGCGTTCATGTAATAATAAAGATCAAGACATTGATAACATTATGTGGCAACGCTCTTTCTACGAGACACAAACACCAAGATTAAATGAACAACTGTGTACGACTTTAACTACAAAGCACTACGTAATATAACTGCACTATACTCGCCAAATAGAGTACAGCTACATACGCTAGTTACGCTATAATATAAATTACTAAATAAACTAAATTTTATTCGAATTACACAACAACTGTAACGAGTTAGTGCTCCGATATTTATAGCTTGTACTTTACAATGCGTAAATCTCTCTTGAAATTTAGAAATTAAAAAAGAGAAAAGGAAATTGATCGATTCGTTTCACAAATCCTTTCGCAAGATACTACATAGAATTATGATTAATCATCTGGAGATATCTATTTTAGATTATTCGTGAACGCACAGGAAGCGGAAGATAACTTCAAACGCATTGCTTACAAGCGTGTGCTGCGCAGTCACGTGTACACACACACCGTGAAACGACTGCTTAACACGTTGACTGTCACTGCGAGAATTATTTATTTACTCCGTGAAATTTATCTTATTTATCCATTCAAAAGATTCAATAACGTTGATCAGTGACGACCACCATGGCGGTCAACGTGTTCAAAGACAGTTGATGATGTTCGAAACGATAATGCACGCACGTTCGTGATGCGAAAGAGTTTCAACGCACACGTGGTTCGCGATGCAACGGCGTATATACACGTGTTGACATTGCATCCGAAGTACAGCAAAGACAGGGCCGTTTCTCAGACTGGCTTCCTAATCCGGTTAAATGATGGTAGAGAGGCAGCTCTGCGGCTGCTTCTTCGACTGCGGCTCAATCATTCCTTCTCTGAGGCGTTACGAGGCCGTTCAACCGTCTTTGAGAGGAATGCCACGGACTACAACCTATCGACTATAGACGCGATTTTCTACCGATCCCCGCGAAATCGATCTTCCCGAGGATCCAGGATGAGAGCTTATAATATATAAATATATTTATTACGTTCATTATCAATTATGCTATGTTTGTTTGTTATCGCACGTATGGATATACGCGCTTTCAAATTTAAATTCAAATAAACTTATTACTCGACGTTTGTTCCGACGTAAAAGGAAGTTATCTGTCCATATTAGATATCGTGCTTTTCATGTTTACCTCATTTCTGGTTCGTAGATCCGTAAGTTAATGACAAATTGAAAATTTCGTAAGAGTTTCGTCACAGTATTGAAAGAATATTAACCATATAATATTTAATTTCAAGATGAAGTCAACGCATACAGATTTTTACGCTCTCGAGAAAGTTATTTTCTCTCTGAAGAAAATCGAGATACGTATGCGAGTTAAAAATACAAAGAAGTTCCAGTAAACCTAAACTTTCATGTTTTTATGCGATAAATGTTTTATACGATGAAATACATAGGTATTACTATTAAATATGTTTGGACCATTCAAAGGCATTTTTGTAATAAATACAACATTTATATAATAAAAATTGTATTGAATTGGCAATGGAACAATAAAACGCGCGAACGTATAGTCTGAATCCGGTATCTCTAGGAACTTCATTCCTGGATTATCTTAACTGTCTGTCCCCTAACCACGTAATGTAGCTAAATTACATTTTGCTACATTATTCTTATACAGGTATCATTAACTTGACACTTTACACCGACTACAACATTTTACTTGAACTCGAAAATTTCCCTTATCTCTGTTGAAACGCGGAAAGAAAATTTCACACCCATGATAAAAAATTTATAGCTTACTAAACTATCCTGTTACCCAGAACAGAACCCATATCAATACCTGTTTCCTACCTGTAGCTATCATTCTCGACACTTTTTCAAGCGAACTTTCAGGACTCGAGATCTGTATTTTTCCGAAGATCGATACTGCAAATTGCTCGATCATTACTATGTCGAAGTAACGATTATGTAGTTTCGTAGATAGTCATCTTAATCTCGTCGAAAACCGCCTGTTTTTAATCCTGGACAAGCGACGTGGCTCGAACAGGGTGAGGGTTGCAACACACGCTGTACACACGTGATAAAAGTGGAAAGGCTCTTGGACTGTGGATACAACATAATTATGCTATGGAAAACGTAAGGTTTCACTATGCCGGATGAAAAGTTCCCTTTATAATACATTTCGATTCGATTATCGCAGTTAAACTATGCAAATTTATACTTTTATCTACTGTAGATAAACAATTGTTTTACTTGGTATTATTAGTGGTTCTTCGAGCTTCGGTCGTGTTTCTAATAGCGCGTCACGCTTTGTTCCGGCATTTCGGGTCAACTGAAAAGGTGAACTGCAATGTTGTTCATGAAACGTTGGAACAAAGCGATGATTTATCTCTAATAAAGTTTTAACCTTCAAGGAATATTTTTTTAACCGTTAACAGATATTCGATATCATAATCCGCAATAAAAATCGACTGTATTTAATCGATAAGACGATAAGACTCGATAAATCAACAAGCAAAACCGAGAAGCACAATTATGTGGTAAGTGCTGCTTGTGTTCGGCTTTCAGAAAGCTTGAACCATCTTGACCGATATTTTCCCGACTGAGCTCTTCTTTCCGCGCTTCTGCTAAGTGTTGGAAACAGGAAGAGATGTAAATAAGATACAAGCGCGAGACTGATCTCAGGAAAACTGAAGATTCTAAGAGAGCTTGCGCTGGGATAAATAGAGGACTGGCAATAATTTAATTAATAATTTAACAATTACTTTTGGAGTTATTCATTATCGTTAGTGAAACGAAGGATTTACAATTTATAACGTACTTTATACAATATTTTTATACGATATTTGAGAAATCTTGCAAACGTTTATTTTAGGTACTCTCACGTCTGTATTTTATAAACAAAAGTGATTTTCAAAGTTTTGTTACAATTAGGAGAAACAACTAATGAATATCTTGAAATTTAAAATTTATCAGCATCAAAAGTATGTACAATATTCTTCATCCTCTCTTTATATCGCATTATTATAAAAATATTATTATCATAGAACTTTTCATAATTTCTTACTTCTATATAAAATTGGTTTCCTATATAAAGTTTTGCTTGCTGACAGGTTTTGAAACATCTCTTTTACCTACTTGAACATACGTAAAACCGCAAATTAAGCTTGTATAGAACTACAACTGGTAAAAGTCATACATAATCACTGAAACGTATATGTCTGTCGGATACAAGCTCAGCTGATTCTAGCCGATTACATCAAATCTAGTTACACCGATTACAGCATTCTCGTCTATCTTCTCTCCTTTATCCTACATTGCGGGAATAAGTAGAGCTTAAAAATTCAAGGTTAGATCTTCCTATTACTCTCTTGTTACTCTCAAATTCAAATCGACTTTATTATGAATTAGGTTCATTATTTCCAACATGTTAATTCTTTGATTCATACATTCCACTTCTCCCAGGATTGACCGAAATAAAAAGATACAAATCGATAACATTTAGATACATACCTGATCGTATCTACTTTTACTCAAATAACAACAGTTAAATCAAAACTCTATCTACTTTCTAATAAAATAAATAACAATTAATAAACAAGCAATTCCCTACGTAAAATCTACGAATAATTTTTGAATACGTAATTACAAATCTACCGTTATAAAACTACATACTTCGAAGTTGTTCAACAAGCTTGTTTAGTTCATTCCTCCTTAGAATCAATTTACGATTCGAGACAGAGGAACGCATTGCGAAACATTAACATCGAAAATTATAGATTTGCATCGATACTTAATACAGACAGATTTAAGACAGACTGTCTGTTCACAGCTGGCTGACGAAACGTTCTTCGCAAATTACGAATATAACCTGTTCGATCTAAGATGACAGAGCATACAACATCGTCCATCTCGTGCTTTCATTACCGCGTGAAATAATGCCACAAATCGCGGAGAAATATAGGTTTCTTGTTTAACATGGAACGGTATCCAGCTAGATACTTCGTTCTTAATAACGGCGAAGATATAGTAAATTGTAAGATGGCTGGAGATTACCGTGTAACGCGTTATTCTTTCGTTGTAACGGGAATCGAATTGCTGGCTGCATGTTGCGTGTCATTCCCATTCTGCTAATTCCGTTCCATTCGCGACCAGACATTGTATGCCGATCTTTCGCGATATCACTGTGCGACACGGTTGTAGAACGATGAATTAATATCGAAGCGATGCAAATTTTTAAATAAAGCTGTGTCACCAATGTCGTGTTATTTATTACACTCATACATAGAAGAAATATGAAAGTAAGATTATTCGTAGGCACGTTGTATGAATATATGTATTACGTATGTTACACGAAACATTATAAAATCTCATTTCCACTGTTGCTAGATTCCGACTATCGTATTCCACTATCAATCGACATTATATTGGTAAAATTTGAAATGAATCTGAAAATGTATATAAAGTTACAAGATATTTAATACAAGTATATATTTCGCAGAAATCAAAACAGAATTTAAACAGTTTATACATTATATTAATAAGCCATAATATTCAGTGAAATTATATTTAGTATTTATTATATACATAAAATCATCATTTGTAATATAGATCGCATCTGATCACAGTTCTAATGAAATTTCAAAAATTTGGGTTTGGTTTCCTCTATCTTAGAACGTGTCTATCTCTAACATTGCCTAACCAAAACACAATATGTATATATAATGAATTTCAAACTGAATGAAAAAGTGCAAACATATAACATAATAACGCAATACTATACATTTCATTACAATTAGACCGTGGGTTTTTATGCAATTTCATACTTCTATCAATATAACTTTCAAATGAAAATTATACATAAAGATTTGTTTCATCGATTAAATATTATAACAAGTATGTATTTCACTCTAAATATTTCTTACGTTTTTCAATATTACACTTATTTGGTATATTTTTCATAACGCGCATAAAAATCTGCAGTTTAATTAGAACGCTGTAATTGTAATTATTACAAATATAGTTCGCAATAAGTTCATCAAATACAATCGATTCATTCAATTAAACAATTCTTTCGCTGAAAATTCTTTCTTCCCCTTGGAGAAAATTTTTGTTTTAACATTTCTACTAGCATACTTGCTAAGCATCAAAATGCTTGGCCACGAATAATATCACAGAGCTCGCAAAGAAGCCGCTGCAAAGCGACCAGCTCGAACCGGAAGACACATATCGAGAGGTTACTGCGGTTCAAACGCCTTGCTCGCTTTTGATTACAATTCAACCGTTGTATTATTTTTCCTGGGGTGGCAATGTCCGATGTCTATCGTGTAGACTCGTGTCCGATAAAATGTTACGACGCTGACACGTTGCAGGCAACGCAGACGAACGCATTTCAAACCCCTCAAGAGTATCATACACAATGCACCTCGAAGTTCAATGTGCGTGCGTAAACGAACTTGTACAGCGAGTGCGGTAAATGAGCCACTAGAATCGAAATCGGCGCATATGGTGAGCAAAAATTCAATGCGCGTGGCATGTGCAAGCTACGAAGCAGTACAACGGCGTGAGCCATTGATTTTTTCTCTGGGAAGTTTCACCTATTATTCTGCATGTTTAAAAGAATTTGTTCATAAAAGAAAAAACATTCGTTCATAACTTATTCTCGCGTATTTACCATCTGCTAATATGCAACAATAAACAAATATTTGAATCGTAAATTATAAAATTTACAAGGTGATTGTAGATATTTTATCTATCGGCTAATATCCTCTTTCGTTCATTTTAGCGTAAATCTACAATACCTTTTTAAAATAAACAAAATCTAACAATTTTTTATATTATTCCTTAAAATGATTAGTTAATGTTGATTAGATTGTTCCAACGAGAAATACGTCTATATACTAATTCACGATATACAACTCGCAATATTTGGCTAAAAATAGGCGAGCAGGATGTACTTAAGAAGACCAAGTTATCCACATAGATGATTTTACGTTTCAATGAATTTGCACGTTCGATGTGCAATCTAATGAATTTAATTTCCAATTAGAAATAGAACAGCGTGCCAGATACATAATATCGAGCTTTGCAACGAAAGGTCAACGGAAATTGTTCTCTTGTAAAAAAAACACCTTCAGGTTCAACAATGTATCATTGGAATGCTCGCATTTACGCGCATTTATGTAATACTGCAACGAACTGGCATTTTTAACAATGATGCACCAATGCGCAGGTAGGAAACGAGAGACCAGACGAGTGGAAGGTTGGAGAAGTCAGCCAAGCGTACCGGCGAACATCCGCTTCCGCAGGATGTACGATTGTCATTTTCTTTTTTAGGCTTCGACTGTCCTGACCACGGCAATTCATTGAAAACTAATTTCCCCTAATCGAGAGGAAACGAATGTGTCACCAAAAATCAAAGCTACAAAATATTCTGTCGAAACGTATAAGTTGATAATAGAAAATAGAAAATAATTTACGTTCATCCTTGTACACATGCTCGTCTCGATTAACTATTTGACAATGTAATAAAATAACTAAGAATTTAAAACGAACAATTTAGAAAATAATTACGTATTTCTGTATCGTCAACATCACTTGCATTTTTGATATCAAAGACAAAGAAATATATTTTCAACTTTCTATAGGAAATAATAATAGAAACAAGATATTAATAATCGTATCACGTATCGTACGTACATATGTATAAGATGTGAAATTCGTAACAATTGAAGTGTGAATTTAAATAATGTTAAAGAGTCATTCTTTGCAAATGAAAGAAAAAGTACCAGTTATTTTCGATTTGGTTTCGAAGAACCAGGAAATAGAACACGTCGTCAGACCCTGTAGATAGAAAAGATAGAACTGGTTAAAATAATAATTTTGAAACGAAACTCACACCTTTGCCTTTGAAGAAGGACGACAAATGTCATTGCAAAGATTACAAAAACGATACATGCGATCGAATTTCATTAGGAATACACGATGTGTGCTTATCGGCGTAACCCTAGATGTATACCGTCTAATCAAACAGGTAACCAAACACTCGACATTACGCGCAGATCTACACCTTGTTTGCGCGTCTACACATACAAATCAGCGCTTCGATTGAGTAAATTAGAAGCTTCAGGAAAAATCACGACAAGATGGTCGTGGCAATGTTGAACAATTTTTCCTACATTACATTTTTCTAAAAATATATATCACTTTTGGATCGAGTATTTTAAAAAATGCATTATGATATTACGTAACATTATATAGCAGGACTTTTTTGTTTGTCTGAACTTGTCAGGATTCACAATCAACAGTTTACACAATCAGAGTTCATATAATACGAGTTCACCAATTTTCCTCGCTACATATTTCGATTTTTCGTTCACTTTAAGTGAACTCAACCAGCGAAAGTTGAATTAATCGGATCTTAACTAGAATTTCCACTAAATGAAGTTCAAATAGACTTTCGCTGTGCATATATCATAGTATTTGTAATAAACAAGGCGTACGTTAACTGGTGATACAATTGAGAAAGGGATGAATCCTCATAGAGAAGTATCTGTCCAGTATACGTGTACTAAATGCTAACTGTACATTTCGACCTGACTGACTTCTGTTTATGGAATTTTATTATGTCAAGAGTATATTTCAAGAACAAATGTGTTTCACAAGAGTTCAACGAGAATTAAATACAATCATAATTTTCGTTTTCCAAGAACTAAAAGTGCGCATTCTGCGTATTTGTCGTACAAGATTATTGCTTTATCTTGCAAAAAAAAAATCCCCTGCAAAAAGTGAACCTCTCAAGCGTTCGAATAGAATCTCGATTGCTCGCAACGAAATCTCGGCGCTATGTGGCGTCTTCCCGCGCGTACTATCAACGCATGACTAAAATCGCTGAAATATAACGCGGGGAATTTCTTTAGTTTCCCAGCCGGTTCTCGTAGTTAAAGAGTTAAACAAGCTGCTCGATACGATACACCTATGTTTCATTTAGATACGCGTATACCGTCCCTTTCGATCGTTCGAGTCTTCTCGTTTCATCTCTCTCATTAACGCTCAAATTACTCGCGAAGATCGTACGACGCGTAAAAGTGCGGTCAAAGCTTAGTGGAATGTCTGTTCGCCTCGCTTTATTAGGCGATCACCGATCTACTGGTATGTACACGGTATCGCGTACACGGCATGCAAACGAGCCTCCTATCTTTTTCTTTCTTTGCTCTTCAGCATTTCTTTCATTCCTCCGTTTGTACGGCCAACCTTTCGCTTCTTCGTTCGTTCTATCGGGAGTTTGAACGTGTGTGGCCGTTTCTTCGTTCGCCTTGCTGAGGTCGCCTAGTTGCAAAACTCGTTCCCCGGGCTACAACACGCTCGCGGTTATCTTCGCTCGGGGAGAAATAAGAGGGAAAATAAAGGGAACCAAGAGGGAAGGAAACGAAACGAGACGATACACTTGACGCCAAAAGAACGTTGCGTACGAGAGGCAACAGACCGAGTGCTTTTACGATACCATTCGGGTCAGACTAACTGGAAAACTATTTGACTAAAAAGTTTTTGCTCTTCTGTTGCTATGGATATGTATCGAAATTGTTAATCTGATTCTTTACCATGTAAAATCAGGTAAAGTAAACAGAGATATTGCTTAGATCATGTTGGTTAGATTTCGATAAATTAGATAGAGCACGTAGAGAGACGAGCACATAATGTTTCACCGTAAGTATTAGGAGTCCTGATATTACTGATATTTAGAGTACATTAAATATTTCTCACTTTATTTTCCAATTGTTTGATTACGAATTTGTTGTTTCAAATGTCAACTAAAGTAAAATTTGTTAGAGTCAATGTAATATAAGCAGGCTGTTCGATACTGATGTATTTAATTATTATTTATATAAAATACCTTTGAAAACGGCAGACTGAATATAAATCGATTACAAACAAGAAAAGTCGGATATGATTCGTAACATTGCACGTTATCATCTCGCACAGTTTCACAAAGTTTATGTGCTGTTTCTAATACGCTCGTTTTCGAAACGCGAAGAACAGTTCAGATCTCAAGAAGACCAACGCTTTACGAGGAAAGTAATATTCTGACAAAATTATAGAGTCGAAATGCATAAAATTCGTACAAACTGCTATCTAGCATGATCAAAAGGTACTAAACGAAGCATTAAGTCTTCTGCCTTCGTTACAATAGCTAAAAGTGTTTTAAAAAATTCATTTTACTCTGAGAATTAGTTCCGCGATTGCTTGCGTTTCGCTCGCATCTGTTAACGAGAAAAAATATCCGGCAGTTACTGGATTATCACTTCGAACATTTTACGTGTCATTCAAACTTTATTCTCGAGCACTTCAAGAAAATTAACAACTTCCTGACGTAACAACCTCTTAATGCATTTAAACTGTTTTCGAAAATTTGCTAAGATGACAAACGTCGCATAGAAGATGCCAAACATAATGAAACTGCATCTAGGTGAAACGGAGATAGCTTTCTAGAATCGTTCTTTACTCGGCTTTAACAAAAAGCTGCACTATTCGCCAGTAAAAGTATTGCAAGAAGAAGCCATTGGCGAAAATAATAAAAATAATTTCGCACAATTTCGCTGCTATATTTTCACCACTTAAGAGGACTATTGTCGATGTAGAACTGAAAAACGGTGGATTGAAGATTTTAAATTATGCGGTCTAGAATAACCAAGATTTATGCTTGGAAAGTTTCATAAACACAACATTAAGTTTAACTATGTTGAAAGTTTGTGTCTCTGTTGGAATTTATTAACAGATACTAAAAATGCTGTGCATTAGAGCATGAGTGCATTTAAAATAGTCGGAACAGCACTTAATGACTCGAAACGGGCTACCAAGATTATCTTAAACAAGTGTATAATATATCTACAGAATATATTAAATATAATTTATACTCACTAATTTATGAGATCGCTTCAGAAGGTACTGTCTTACCTGAAACATAAAATAAAGCATACGATTAGAGAAACATAAAACTTCAACAAGGAAAACAAAGGTGTTATTTTATTTCTAATATTCCATGCTAAAAACATAACAATTGTTTTCGATATTTGGTAAAAATTAATCTACGATTATTTAATAGAACTTAAAAATAAATAAAACTGATATATAACTTTCTCAAAAATATGAAATCATCGTAAATCTCTCCTATTTTCAATTCATTATTTCTAATGTATTTTACAAGTACTTGTGCTTCTTTTCTTAAGTTCATTACGTTTACACTTTAATACAAGTTTGATACTTTTAGCGTCGTTTGAAAAAACACAGGAACGGAATTAACTTGTTCAGTGAACAACGCTCCTAAGGAAGACTATTACAGAGAAAGTTTTCCAATCATGAACCTACAACATTACATTTGTTACTTTAGGAAGCGCAGCACTAGTTTCAAGGAATTGTAGTCAGAGAGAGAAAGAGAGAATCCAAATACTATATTCCTCGGAATTAACCATCGTCATAATCGAGGTATTAAGGAAGTGAAAAAAAAGTTTTGTTATAGTAAAATCATTCCTCGCTTCTTCACTTTCTCAGGCCTGTAATTTGTTCCGTAAATCATTGTTTCAAATGATACGCACCATTCAGAAATTTTACAAAAAACTGTATAATATATTGTAAAAATATCAATCAAGAGAATTTATTTCAATAAACACTCAATCGCGTAGGTTTTAAAATGTTTCTCACAGTCCATTATTGGCATAACGAACAATTCGGTCTGCCAATTTACCCAGGCCTACACAACGAATCGCACCGGGATCCCAATTTTCCTGCTTTCTAATAAAACAAATAAAAAGAACCAAACGAGAAGCGTTATTTTCTCGATTGCGGCAGCAGGCTCGTTAGAAGACCCGAACAGAGTTTCAGTTCGTGGTTGCGAAATTGTAGATTCATCAACTACAAATGAGGATTTACGTCCCATGAGGTGCGGGCAGGAAGATATATACATAGAAAGTACGTGCATTGTTCAACCAAAAACCAACCAATTTAATACTTTTAGACAATATCCGAACTGCATCAACATCTTTTCTCATTTCGGTCTAATTGCAAGCAATTCCACAAAACTTGACAATAATTAATCCCAGCTTTACATACATGCAGCTTCGCGTTCTTACGAATGAAATCTATATACCTAACAATTCTTTTTGCTCATCTAAGAACATTTTTCTACGATAATTGAGGATGAAAGACGATAAACTTTAAACGAATCATTCTTCTTTAAAACTAGAGTTCTTCTTTCATATCTTTCGAAATGGAAAAATTGTCGAATTTTATATCCATTTACACTATTAACTGTAAATATCAGGACACACACTCGCTACATTTAACTTAGCCAAATTTTATTATTTCTATTTACTAGTCGGTATTTTACATCATACGATACATACGATGCAAATAACACATACAATAAATATATAATAAGATATTCAATTTGAATTAAATATTAGAAGAAACTGTACTGATATACTTATGACCAGCTGTGTTATTATTCATTATTTATCCAATAACAATACTTTATTCTCATATAACACGTTTCTCATATTATAAGAATATTACCCGTAATATTCACCAACACAGGACTACAATAATAATAGAGAATAAAATAATTGCATCTTCTATTATCCATAATTTTCTAATTAAATCACATCCTGCCAATAATAACCAAGTATCGAAATATATTTTTCGCGGTGCTGTCCGTAAGAACAGAGCGTGGCGTGGGTCGAAAATTGACGAGTTCGACTCGCGCCGTGGCATCGCAACGTTCCGGCCGCAGCAGGATGATATAGGAGTTTCACGCCAATTTATAATCCGAATAAATCATTCCGGGGGTGGGCGTCGAGCGAGCACGATGCAACGATTTCCACCGGTACGCGGGTCAACGATCCAGAAACGAACATCGATCCCTCACGCGATCTTGACGAGTCGCTGGTCCAATAGAGCGGCACTTCCTAGATCCCACTCACGTTTCTTCGCCTTTATGAATCTTCTGGTCCTGGCGATGTTCACGATTGTCGCTGATAACAGCGACCAAGTCGTACACACGTGCACGTGGCTTGTTCTTATTCTCGTTCACGTGACGCGTGTGGGCTAGCAATAAATACGATGCACGAGGCCGAAAGAAAGAAACAAGGACAGGGAGTAGGAAGAGAGTAGAAAGAGGGCGCATCTGCGGAGACAAGAACAACGAAAAGGAGGACGAAGAACGCGGAAAGAGAATGGGAAGAGTAGAAAGTTTGTGTGGAACAGAGTGTTAAAGAAAAAGGAACGTGAAAGCTTAGGGACGTGTTGCTGCTAGAGGAAGTAGATACCTAGAGTCGATAGAGATTTGAATATGGTCTTTTGCAATATAAAATTCGATATCTTGGTATTCTCGATGACTTTTTATAGGACGATAGGAAATAGAAGATTGGTCCCAAATTGTTATTCATAATACAAATAATATCCCGTTTTCGAGCAAATTGTTATCAAAATCTTTATTTATTTTTTGTCACAAATTGAACAGATTTTTTACTGTATATAAATCCTGTAAAAAGAAAATTAAACTTTTCCCTAGATTGTGTTATATCAAGATTCTGTGAAGAATTCGTGCAAAGATTAATTTGCACGTAGAAGTATTTTTGTGCTAAAAATATGCTGTTGAATTTCATTGCGAAGTTAATAAAACAAGAGTTTTCCTAAGTAAAGCTATAGCTAATAACTAGGAATTAAATAAGACACAAAAAGTCAATTAAAAAGAACCAAAGAAAAAGAAATGACAGATGAAACAACTTCATAATTTGTTGGAATTCGTAGATGGAAGAAAACTACTCAGCCGTTTAATATAATAAAGAAGAGCAATAAAAACGTTCATCCTAGTAGAATACTTCTTACAAAGACGTCAATAATCTGCTATTTGATGCACAAACCTGGTGATCATACCTAATAAATCGTCAATTTTAAAAGGAAAGAAATGGAAGAACATAATGATTCAGAAGAAATACAAAAATTGATACTGCTTTACAGAAAAAGGAACAAGAATAATGACAAAATAGAACCGAAAGAACGATAGAAAACCGTGAAATAAAAGATAAAAGGAATTAAATGGGAAAAAAAAGGGAAAGTTAAAAGCATACGGGAAGAACAGGTAAAACAAAGATGATGGAAAGCGAACTCGTGGCAAAGGAAAAAAAGATATAGAAGGACAACAGGAAGGAGAAAATCATTAAACGTCAGAGATATCATCTATCAAGAAAGATCGATATAATTCTCGAGGCTGTTACGTAGTAACCAATGATACACTTACAGGTAGGCAGGACAGTACAACTCCTCTCTTTTGCTTCATAGAGGATTATTGCGAGACACGTTCGGATCGGACGCTTGTTTAAATCTTAACGTCATGATGTTCGTAGAGAATTGTACAATAGGAATTCTCTTATAATGATTGTTAGATAATTCTGTCGCGAGTGAACGAAACGATAACATGGTCAATCATGCGAACATAATTTGTGTCATGCTTGTAGCACATTCTTGTGCACAAAATGATTCATTATGAATGATTTAGGCAATAAGAAAGTACCGATGCACGAGTACGTTTCTTCAACTTCATGTGATATCTCGAAGGGAGAAGAACTCTAAAAATTGACAGAATTTTGTAATAGTGATTAATAGATTGCGGATTTCATAGATTTATGAGTTTGAAGGTAACACAAAAATACACAAATATACACGCTTCTGGTTAGGTTTCATTTGTTTAATCCCATTCAGAAAAATGTGATTTTGCATATATAGTATAGCATTTCTTTTCATTACTAATGTATACTAATTTGTATCCGTACAGTAATTGGAGCTAAAATACAGGAGAAATATATTATTGCACGCAGGGCCCGGAAACATCATGACCCGAAAACAGATTTTTGAATAATAAATATGTCAGAGAATCGAAAGAGCTCGTGGACACGGTAGAAGAAAAATTCTATATAAAACTAGAGTCATAGCATGATGCTTCGTTTAACGATTTTAACTTCGCTTTATGATTACCTCAATTGTAAGTACGCCAATAGAAGCACAATTTTTATCAGATTTGCGAAACTTATCTAAATCTGTTACATCCACTTGGTACCTACAAATTTCCTGTTATCCATTTACCAATTTAAAAATTAAATACATACACGGTCGAACGTTACACCTACAAGACATTCTCGTACCAAATTCCACGTACGCGTATATCTAATCACCGCGAGCGCCATTTTAAATCTGATATCCCAAAGGCAACAGAATATTATAATTATCTTTAATGCGAGCAATCTTCATTACCGTGCACATTCGCCGAGTAATTCGCGATTCAGAACGATAACGTGGAATGCAAGTGCGTGCACCGGATGACAATATGTACAAACAACTACATATACCGTCACGTAAAAAGACTAACTCGTAACAAACATGGTAGAACAATGAATGAAAGTCGATTATTACGAGCCAAGGATAGTTATCTATCGCGGAAGACAAGTGCCGCATTCCATACGTTCAATATCGATGCTTCTTCCCTACTTAAAACTTTCGAATTCGTAGATATTTGCTTAAACATATTCGACGATATCTATCGTTTCTAATTATGTTAATTTCGAACGTGAAATTAATATTATTAAGTACTACTAAGAATAGAACTTATCCATATTATAAATTTGAACGTATGTAGTAAATAGAACATTGGCAACGATGGTATTGCGATTATAAAGTACATCCGGTAAGTTCCTGAAACGAAACTGTACGCGTGTTCTGTATCGCGTGTCTGATTAGAATTACTTTATTTGTAAGACTAATCTGTGCTTTCCTTTTGCAACGAGCAAATAACATTATTTGACGAAGTAATTCGTTCCTTGCGGTACAGGCTTACCGTTTAATAATAAAAAAAAAAAAAAGAAAATAATAGTAACACGCAATGTAAGGTACTGAAAATTAGAGAAAAAAAAGGATGATTAAGAATAGTTTTTTAAATGACACTCATCCGATACGTTCGTATTGTACAAGCATCAAGCGTGTGTATTTAACAATATTTTTCAATATTTAATGTTATTGTTCCTGGTTAAAACTGTTCCCCTTTGCATCGATGTATAATTAATCTTCATTATTTTTTATATTCTTGTTTACACGATAGAAACTATGTAACAGTAAGATTAATCGAGTTATTATATTGCATAATATGAATACTGAAAAATCGAAAACACGAAAGTTGAACGACCTTTCGCGATAAACGTCGATATTATTGCTAAATAATCTGTATTGCGCCACCCTTTATTATGATGTCTCCTTGGCGAGAACATTCGAAAGAGCTCGCAGAAATAAAAGTTCGCAGCAGATAGATATATCTTGCTTGCATAAGAATCACGAACACGTATGTAAAACAACCATTGCCTCGTTGTCGCGTCGCTATTCCAACTTTGTGTCTATGATCGATAACGGAAAGAACTCGTGGGAAAGTTACGTGATACTACCATGAGATTACGACTATTCGATCGTAAATTCAATTCCAATTCCGCGCAACGAATCTCGACCGATTTAATTAATTTTTAATCGATATCAAATTTTAACGAAATCGCCCATCGTATAGCGAAAATCACATCGAATAATAATGGAGATGAAGCGAGATTTGTGTATTTTAAATTATTCTCTGAGTTTGGTATTGCAGTTTAATTATGTTACATACAGATATGCAAGTAAGCAAATATTACCAATAAAAGCACAAATCAGAACATTCCTATCACCTCTTCATCGGTAAGAGGAAATAAATGCTTTCTTAAAGCGCATCTTATCTCGTTATAACATTCCGTTGGTTCGTGTGAAGAATTTAAAGGAAACAGAAATATAGCCTTGTTTCCAGATGAATTGTCAATTAAAACTTTAGAAAACGACGGCATAAAGCATTGGTAATGACATTTTTCCCCCAATTCAATCCAACATAGCTGTATCATCAATGAGAATTTATATCCCTCGTATCAATTTGCATGCGTAGCTGCGAACGCTCGTTTCCTCGAAGGCGTTTTAATTTTATGGATTTCCAACTTTTACATTCATTTTAATTAGGTGTTAAGTTAAAGTAAGCTACAGCTCTTGATCTTGATATGACTCTCTCCGAAACCAGCGAGCGCACACTAAATAATCATCGTTCGAGACCGTAAAATTAGAATCGAAACGCGAAAAATGCAAATACGCACGTCATTGAGATATAGCGTTTAAAATTTTAACCTATCACAGACAAAACATTTTATCGCCAATTATCTATATCCATCAGCCAGATAAATATTTTATTAAGTCGAAACGAGTATTATTCCTAGGTTATTTATGATTTATTCCTACTTAGAAATTGTTATCGCGTCAAACATTTAATTTGATGAGATATTTTTGCATTATCTTACATAAATCGCATTTTAATCATTTTATTTTCTCACCTTTTATCCATAGAATTGTTCGAGTTCGATCTTTTCAAATATTATTTTCAAATATTTTCATTTATTTAAATATTCGCGTTATTAATTTACATTTTACTTTAGAACAATGAATGTAAGTTCTACGTTGATTACAAATGTTTCATTGTTTTTAGCGATTGTTATAAACTGTTAAACCTTGAGATTCTTAATTTTAATACAGAATACGAAACGAGTACACAGTTAAACAAGCTGATTGGACACGCGTACTGTTGATTGTTTCAGGTCAGCAAGGTAATAAAAATGCACCGTTATTCTGGGTAAGCGAAGTTTGTCGCGGTGATTCGTTAAAATTTATTTCATAATGTCTTTATCGTGAGATAAACGTCAGAGTGCATGCGGCAGATACCGATCGACTGGCTAATCCTGTAATTTGCAAAACCTGTAGCTCGGTAATTAATTCATACTGAACGGGGCTGAAGCTGAACGAGAAAAAGGAAAAACTTGATATTCGTTCGAAGAATAGTCATCTGATTATGGATATCGTTGCGGTAATTAATTGTCGAGAGAGATTAGATAAGAAGGCGCTGCTCACGGAAAAGAAAGCAGTCACTCATCAAGAGAAAAGTAAAAGGAGTTAACGTGAAATTTTTCATTAAAGAATGTTTCCTTATGCGCCTGACAATAAAAGGAAACTCTGTATAAGTCATTAAGCTGACAACATGTTTTGTCCATACGATACTCTTGCTTTTTTCGAAAAAGGATAGCACAGTACTTTAAGATAAATAAATCGAACGAGATTAAGTCACGATTAAATTGCAATTTTCTTACTTTCATTTAATTACGTAACACGAGATTAACACTTTTTATTAATAAGGTGTATAGAGTGTCCGACTTTAATTCCTAATTACAAATTATACGTAGATTACTTGTTGTACAAAAAATGGTTCACTGAAGAATTGAAAGGGAAACATAATTCAATGTAATTAATTTTTTGTTACGTAAAAGTCATATGTAGAACAAATATGTACTATCAGTATATATAATCGTTTTTTTAAATGAAGTAAGATAGTATTTAATATATTAATCAATGTAGCTCGTTATTTTCTATAAAGAAGCATCAGGCTATTTATATTGAAAAGCCATTTTTAGTTTAGCAGATATTTTAATTTATATCTTGGAAAACTTATCGTATAAAAGACGAGAAATTTGTCATATCTTATACGATAAGTTCTACAAAATAAAAGTTAATATATTTGCTAAACTTATGAATCTTCGATATCGAAGATTTTAAAGATATTGGAGATATTTTATAATAAATATTAACAGATTTTACTAGATATAAAATTGGATATCCTGCACATGCGTATTTGTGCATTTTAAAACATGCTTTTTATTTTATGATTTCTGTGGAAAATGAAGCTATTATTATCCTCTGGCATACTTATTCATAACATACACGTGTACACTCGTCAGGCACAAAGACTAAACACAACTATAGATCAGATCTAGTGTCGACACATTTCTGTTTGGTAAAAAATGAGCGTTAATCATCTAACGACCAGTCGTAAAAACTTGCACCGTCCTTTTGTGACCCACTTCCTTTCTTTTGTTTTGAAATGCGAATTCGACAGTGTACGGATAACATTTGGCAATAATTTTGTTAAGAAATGAAAACAAAGCAAATAAAATATATGACGAATATTGTATAGTGATCAAATAAAAATTGTGTGTGTTCATAATTTAAAGAATGAAATTGAAGCTTAAAAATTACAAAACGATATTTTTGTCGCGTATATTATAAGCAGTATTGGTATTCTTATGTTTCTATTAAATATTATATAAAAAATTAACAAACACAATAGTATGTTAAAAAATTGCGATAATTTTAATCATGTCAACTAAAGACATTAGTTAACTGATTATTACGATTAAGATATTTTATAACTATTATACATTATTGTCATAAATTATACAATTATGATAAAACATATATCTCAATAAAATAAATATTTATATTTAAATATACTAACTTACCAGCTATCACAGTTATTGTTAATTAAGATTTTCCTTGCCAAAGCAAAACAATGATTGTAATTTCTTCAACATATCCTACGCCACAATACGACTGAATCAAAACATCGAATAGAGGACATACTAATATGTATATCACCTTCGACGAAGCTCGACAACGTAATGATTCTAATCGATCATCAGTAATCTAGAGGCAGGTCTAATCTAGACATCAAATAGATTTGATATATGACTCAAATAGATACGTAACATTCTAGAAGTATGTAGAAGCCGCAACAGATACCAAAAAAACATCGAAACCAAAAATATTTCCATACGAATGAAGACAGTATTTATTTGATTAAAAAAGTTTGTAGCAGAGTTCGTGTCAGTTAAAAACAGTTAATAGAGGAAAACGAAGAACATCCTAACTGTAATTTAAAAAGTTCGATGAATTTAAAAATATATAGCTACAAATGAATTTCAAAGGTACACAGATTCTCTTTAAATTTCGCATTAACGTTTTAGATTTAAAAAATATATTAAATACGAATTAATAATAATATACACATTAGTAATATATACACGTATATATTTTATTCAATCGTGTTTTATACGGTACTAGTAAAATTCCAAAAAGTTTCATACAACATATACTATAAAATATCGTATTATATACCCAAGCTCTCTGTAATAAGAATCGTGGTAAATCAAATACTGTCGTGTATCACTGTAGCTCGCTTATACGGACAAAAATTTACAGAAGTCCTGCAATGTCGAGAATTATATCCGACTGGAGGCACAGATCGCCCTCTTTCAGAGACCAGACTGCGTGCGTAGACGCACGCACGTTCTTTTCCTTCCTGCTGCACACGTATGCGTCTCGTGACCTTATGTAAGCCAGTGTGTCGGAGGCGTCCATCGATATTTTCGGCGTCGTAATAGGAATAAGCGAAAAAAGCAAACGAGAAAGTAGCCCGTAACCGAAACTTCGTTACTCAGACCGGTTTAGGTACCTTTACGGTTGTCTTTAATTACGTGGTGCAATAGCTAGTGGCTGACCACCGTGTTGCTCGAATTTCTTCTCTACGTGCTGATGACGTGATTCAAAGAAGACAATTATATACCGGAGTCCAGAAAAAGACGCCATTCATCGCAAATAATAACAATTCTAATACTTTCTTGTTAAACTTTCAGTTCCTTTCGAAATGTCGAATAACAAAATTCTTTGACAGTAGATCCCATTTTCGTTAATTTCCTACTTAGACGTGTAGAGTTTCATAAGGTAAAAAATTAGGTTGAGTTAAGTACGAGCTAATATTAGAAAGGTTTGGTTTTGACATTCCTTATTATAGATCACGTCATATGATTTTTTTTGGCTCAAATGAGATTATATTATTTTACACTGAAGGATGATCTGAGGACTTTTTTGGAGTTTTAAGGGTTTTTATATATGATAAATTTCTTGTTGTATTTACTCAGGTACGATATATATTGTATTTTATTACGTGTGCTTTTTATATTAGGATATTATATTTAACTATACTTAACTATAATGTTGTATATAGAGTTACCATTTTTTATTTTTTTTTCTCGCCTATTAGTCGCATAATAATAAATAAACACGCTGTTTCTATGTATCTTTAAGATTCTTCCACCTTTTTTTTTGTTCAGATAAGTAGGCACTGTAGATTTGGATTTATTAAAATTCTATTCGATTACGCCATACACCTAAGCATGTAGTTTGTAGCAATGAACTATGCAAAGATGTTTCCGCGTCATGCAAAGTTACACAACACGTTGCAATGCTACGAATGTAACCCTTTGCCCATGCAAATCATCCAAATAGCAACATCGCATTACCGTCACCATGGATATATATAATTGCGATCGATTTTATCGACAGCCTTAGGACGCAGCCGATAGAAACTTCGAAACCTGCGCCTGACTCAACCACAGGACGGTTGTGAAATCAACGAGCAACGATTTCACCGGCAACTAAAGATCGTCAGAAGCTTCGTAGAAGCGATTTAACATGAAGTTCGTGGTAAAAGAAACAAGGGCCAAGGTCTGATAGATTAAATAAAAGGAAAAAGAACTACAGAGACACTGTAAGTCACATTCTCCAAAGTAATAAATAATTGTATAAGATGTTAATTAAAAGATGTTAGTGGAATTTGTAAACGACAAAAATTGAAGTTGATATGTACGAAGTACGCGAAGTACATAATAATTGTATAAAGTAATTCAAATTTTCCATCTTTTCTTAAATTTTAACAGTTTTCAACAAAAAATAAACGAAGACAACGTCGCGACGATATTTGTCACTGATTAGCCAATTTATTTTTAACGCCACGAGGTACACGAAATTTATCATCATTGTATGATACGGGACTACGATTTGTAATAAAAATGTCTCAAAGAAATCCAAGCGGGAAAGAAACGTTCTCACGATTACTCAACAGCTTACAGGACAGAAAAGACATTAAATGCAATTTTAATACCAGCACGATAGATATGCATCTATGTACACAAATCACGGAAAGCGAAACAATGATCGCGCGAATTGAACGGTGATACTTTATCGTCGTTGCTAAAAGTGTCGACACTTCATTTATTTCCGCGACGCCCACAATCCATCAGTGTGAATGTATCTTTATCTTTAATGCTACGTGCACGGCTACAAGAATTATTTAAATGTGCCAATACCATTCCGGACAAGGCAAAAGCGAGTTTTGTAAGCGAGTAACGTGAATATTATAAAATGATTGAAAGAAATGAAATTAATTTTTCTATTTTATACAATAACAAATATCCGAGAACAGATTAAGATTTGTACAGAGAACTCCTACTTTCATAGTTATATGTGTATTTGTATAAATATACATATATAGATTTATGTTCATACAAAATGTAAAATATTTATTATCGTGCACTGTAATTTAATAATAATAATGCTATGTATACAATATAATATTATACCAATAAAAATAATATATCAGAATAATATATAATAAGACTTCAAGGCAAAATAAATTCCATTTGAAATTATAGCAAAGAAAGATTTATGACGAGTATGTATCATCAAACATCCGACATCTTGACATTCAAAAAATTCTCAAATAAATATTTTTTAGTAATAAGTTTTAATAACTTGGTAGTATTTGATAAATATAATAAATATTATAAATAGTTACTTTCTAAATTTGCAAACTATTCGAAACTTATATTATGCTTTCTTAAATATCGTCGTAAAATAATGATCAAACGCAAGAGAACAATACCTCAATACAAGAACCTTATATATCTTTTCCAATCTCACACGACATCGCTCATCATTTTGCTCTTTAAATTACGAGCAATACTAAAATTTGTACGATCATATGAAATGGCCTGAAAAGAGGCAAGCACAAACTCACGAACTTGGACGTTCTGCCACGATAATCGAAACGCGTTGCACCATAATTACATTCACCGGTGTAGGTTGCCCTTCGATTTTCGTGACGCCCGACCGACGTGAATTTACCTTTAGAACCACGTGCGAGCCTGATGCATGGTCGAGTACGTATATAGCGGGCGTCACCGAGAACTTTAGTGCCTGACTTGCATACATTATAGTCTTTCACGCATACACCGTATCGTTGTCCATAATCTCGTACGTTTCTTTCACAGTTGGAGGGACGAGGACGTACTGAACGCGAGAAACACGGAGCAGGATTTCTCGGCGTACAATTAAACTGAGCTGACCCTTGAACCCTGACGCTTCATACGGCAGATAATGCAGGCGAGCTCCAATATTTGTCCGGATTATGCAAACCTCTACGGCACGGAATCCGGTTTCCAAATACAAGCTAACAGATCGTTCTACGTGTAGGTAGTTAACACTAGAACCTCGAATGAGGTAACTTTTTTCTTACTTTTTCCTTTCTCACTATTTTGGTAGTCCTAGGCCTGGGAACGTGATGCTTGATTACTTTTCATATTTTTGTTGAAACTTTGTGTAGGTATACAGATTGTTGTTATATCTGTATTTATGACATTGTGGATAGTGATTATATATAGATGCTAATTTCTGCGAAATATCGTAGAACATAAATAACAGAAACATATTATATTTTTATACACATTATATTTTAAACACATTATATTTTTATAATTGTAGATTTCTCTTGTCTTCATAATTTAAAATCACCGTTTCATTGTGATATTTCGTTAGTTTAGTGCCAACAGAATATATGTATGAATAAGAAAATACTTGAATAAAAAAATAATTCATTGATTATGAAGCTAATGAAAAGAATTAGTGAACGTAACCGAAGGAGGCGATGATATAACATCGTCGTAATTTCATCTCAGCTAATTAATTTACGTCTAACATTCTAGAAACTTCTTTCTAACATGTATATCATCTCCGAACAGTTATCTTCGACTTACGATTAAATCGATTAGTACATAACCATAACGTTAAGGTGCAAAAAGTTGTAATAAATTACATGTTTTCTCTGATAGTCAAACAAAATTTTAGTTATGGATAGTTAACACAAATCCAACGATTTCGAGAAACGATGAGAAATTGCGCGTATAAACTAAAACAAAAACGTATGAAAATCGCAAGAAACTCATCACTGACACGTGAACACCTACGGTTCTTACGGACCTGAGCATCGTGGTTGTTCGATTAACGAACCGTGTCCTACGATATCCGTCGTTAATTTCAGCCTGCCGGCACCACGAGACCATCAATCAGCATCGATCGAACGCTATTATGCAGAACTATAGCAACTATTCGATCCATCAATCTGATCACGACAAAAAGGCCTGTTTTGTTCTTATAATCTTTAATGGGTTCAATCTTGTAATCGCTAATGCTGCAAACTTGCTATAATAACTTCAATTAAACGATCTGGAAATTTATACGGGTGTATGTTATTCGTTTTTTATTGGTTTAGAATTTAATCAAATATTTTATGAGACAACCATATTAAAAGTATAGTATATTATATTAAGTTTTATAACGAATAGATACTTTATTTTGCATACTTCGTGTATTTTTATATATTACGTGTATTACGTGCATCTTTGCAGCTTCAGATAATATATCTGGATAAAAGATTCAGGATTTATAGGGACTTCTCAACTTGAAAGGACGTACATCTATAAAACTTTTGAATTTAAAAATGTTTTTATACATTCCTTTAGCTACGCCAAGCATAAAAGAAGAGTATATAATTAAATTAACATTTGTAGCGATATATTAAAGAAAAAAGTAGAAATTATAAAATCCATATGAACTTCAATTCACATTTCATGAAATGAAATGCTACGCTATTCTTTTTATTAGCATTTCCATAGAATTCTCTTAATAGGAATTATACGTTTAGAATTTCATGAATAGAACATCGTGTCATTAAAAAAACTCTAATTAATGCTAAGAATTTAAAAGCGTACTTTCTAAGAAGACAAAAATTGTGATACATCATAGGGTTATACCGTTTGTTTGATGTATGCCCACGTAAAGCAAACATTAAGATAAAAGTAAAAATATTTATCCACGTCTGTTCAACAAAGAAAACAGATTTAAAAAGCTGTGTCAACTTCTTATAATGAATTTTTATTGAAGAACGTTTTGATTATGTAAAAACTTTCACGAAAAATACCGTGAAATTGAAACGTTTATAAGAAATAAGCCCACGCATATATGAAAATACTGTTCATTCATAATTAAAACAATGTTGTATTTGGTTGTTTGAAGTCTTTTTGCAAATTATATACACTATATACTATATAATTTGAGACATTAAATTGGTTACTATAATTTATTGTTATACAAACATACAAACTAGTCTAATCTCAATTAGACAAATTGAGAAGTCTCAAATCTCTCATTAATCAATAAGCATTGTACTTCCTGTAATTTTTTATTTTCACTTTTTAAAGTACTCTCTCCTCCTTCTACTTTTTAACTTTACTCGCTGCTGAAGTGTTTAATCATTCACTCTGCTCATCATTTTTTCCAATAACAAAGCACCATAAAATAAAACAATGCACATATCGTGATATTAATCTTACAGTCTTATTTTAAAATCTTACTTCAAGATATTTCGTTCTATACCTTTGATGCAATTTATTGTAACGGAAGTACTGACATAAGAAATCGACTGACATTCGTGTTTCTTCTTCACTGGGCCACAATCTTTTATGACTGATATAAATTAAAATGCAATGCACCATATGACAGTACACATAAGTCAAACACGTCCTCTTTACTAACAAGGTTCGACAGAAGTAGGTCGTACGATCTGCTTCTTGTATTGATGTGTTTTATTAAATCGCAATATATCGTAATCTACCGGTGAAAGTAACATAACTGAAATATATCAGTTAATCCTCTACTTTCTTAATATGAATTACATCCGCCTTTACACGATAAAACATAAAATTCCTTGTTATTCTAGTTATGTATTATGCAATTCACATCGTTAAAATAAATATATTTGAAGAAAAAATATAAAAGACTTGTTATACACGTTTATGAGAAATTAATTTCCTTAATTGAATACAACGTACAGGTAGACAAGCATTAAACTGAATGAAACCTGGTCATAAATGTAAGACAGACACAATCCTGACAAAATGGATGTTAACATATATCAATAGCGACTTTCTTTATATCTTTTATGCCTGAAAACTTAAGAGATAAAATATTTATGTAACTTAGTATGATCCAACCCTCCATAAAATACCTCTTTTGAATGAGAGTATGTACGTACATTTCAAGTTAAGAAAGTACGATTTTAATGCACACGCTGGAACGTATTTGGCATAACAAGAAAAATTTACACGATCTTATGTCTATATATCATTGTAGGTATAAAAAAGTATATAATAAAGGAGTTAGTGACGTAACTCGAGTCCTTGTCCCCTTTCATTTTTCTCAGTTGGAATTTTCGTTCAAAATTCATATTACGTGTTATGTATATATTAAGTATTGTTTAAAAATATTTTAGTCAAATGACAAAATATGAATAAAATTACTTTGTTTGTTAAAAAGATAACTCGTAGTCTTTTTAAAGAAGAATGTATCCCTATAAAAAAATTCTAAAAAAAATTTTAATATTTTATCTTTTATCTTTATTTTTATTGTCCGATTTTTATCTAATAAAGTTGTCCATTAATTCTCGAAAAAAGCAATAAACCGAATTCTACGGTGAATTAACAATGCAAATGATAATCAACAGTTATCAGAATAATAAGTCGATCCACGATCACTAAAGTATGAAAAATATTTTCTTTGGCAAGCGAACACGCGCATCGATATCACCGTGATTTACTGAAATAACACGTTGGATCGAGCATGCAAGAAGTCCTACTGCTTTCCGCGTACAAATACCACGCTTGATAGTCGGCCAGCCTTGCAATGCGGAGGATCGAAACAGAAGTTTATTTCCGTGGAAACGTAGTGCAAACGACCTGTAACGTTTTATTACACATTCAATCCAGCTGGAACGCAATGGAATTTGTGTGAATCAGGCACTGTGGAAAACGCGCTCGACCAAAGCCGATTAAGATGATAATTAGAAAAATAGAAACTATTCGGCGAGCTTCGAAGGTTAAATGAAATTTGCATTGTAGATATACGATAACTCGATAATGATTGAATAAAATCATTTTTCCTTTTCTTATTAGGCCAACATTCTTGAACTTCTTTCCTCCTACATTCTTCGAACATAAAATTATTGTTCTTTTGCTCATTCAGGTTCTTCGTTCGATCGTTTTGGGAATGTTTTGCTGATCGTTGCTGCAATGATTTCTAATTAGATACAAGCCTTAAAAGACTTCTTATAGATTTTCAGTATCATAATGAAACCCGATTATCAATATCGCCTATGTAACCTCGAAATCGTCGATCGATCGCGGCGGGAGCCTTGATCTTGCCGAGTGAAAACTAGTTTCGCAAGAATTGCGGAGCAGTCACGCCTTCGCGCTTCCGGATTTCTGATGCAGATTAGGTATTAGTCAGCAACAGCGTATTCTTTCGCCCAATCAAGTAGCAACGGACACTTGTGCTTAACGACACGTGTATAATTTACTTGACGAGAAAAAAAATAGAACAATTGCGGAAGCAATAGGCGATCGTTCGATAGAGATCCATCGCGATCGCTGCGTGTGTTACCAGTCGAGGGTCGCGGAATTTTATACATTTAACAAGTTACTTTAGGAGAGGGAAAGAACAGTTTTGAGACGTGGTGGAAAAATAAATAACTGCAGTTTAATGGATCATTTGAAATATGAGTGAATCAGCGCTCTACGTTCATCTTTGTATTGGTGGTATTACGCGTTTGATTGATTCGATCGTAACTGAGATAAGAATGAAACGATTCTGATCAATCATTAGAGTTTCTAAGAGTATTATAGCGCTTTTTCCATCGTTTCAACGATCTTCTAAACGAGATTACGCTCCTCGATCGACGAGCTGTGAAGAATGATAACATTATTTTTCACTGGTTAATGAGAGATGTTTTATAATAGAAATTAATGAAGACTGAGAAAAGAAAAGTTTCTATAAAACGTTATTTAAGATACATCTGATGTATTTAATTTAAGAAATGGTATTTTTATGAAGAATGATTTTACAAACGTTAGCAATGTAATGAATACTACTTTTATATAGTAGATAACTTTTCATAATTGACAAGTGTTGTACAATTCTTTTGTTACCTGACGAGCTTCTTATCTTCAGATTCTCCACTTTCTTAATCATAAATCAGATTGGAAAGATTCTTTTAAACTAATACAGCAACTGCTCGTGTTAATTCAACTATTGATATTTAAAGGAAATAAAAATGTATTTATATCGTTATATATGTACAGTATATTGCTTTATCTTTTAACAGGTAATTTAAGTTTAGAGTCTACTAGCTCCATAAAAAGATAGTAATTTGTCCTCCTAGTTATTAATTCATCATTCATTCATTAATTTGTACACTTTAATACAATTCACATACTGTCGTTATGAATTGATCAAAGTGTACGAATATTTACGAACGACACCTTCGGTAGGTACAATTTAATCTACTGGATAGAAATATTGAAAATATTCTGGAAATATTCCTTCATAGAAATACAGAGAATTAAAATTGGAATTTTAATCAGAAAGTCAAAAATAAACGTGTCATATTTCGCGAACTGTCACATCCTGTTCCTTGATCCATGTACGAGCACAGTCTGCGAAAATTTTCTCGCGTCTTGTATTAATTTCCGGTCAGACTCGGTTCGAATTGTAATTACTCGACATTCCTCACGGAATCGTAGACACGTATTGTTGAAAAATAATGCGATGCGTAACGGCGTGCAGATTCGATCGATTTAGATACCGTTATTTTTCTATGAAAAGTATTATACTCGTACATTTTTGTACGTCTTTCTTTCTTTTCAATGAATTCCTAACACTTTGCTACACGAGCATCCTCGACACTTGAGAAAGCAGTAAATTTAATTTACAGTTGGAAGACTTCTTCATTTTACAGTATATTAAGGAAACTATTGTATACTTAAGAGAAAAGAAGGATAAAATGTTCGTATAATTACTTAGATTCGCATACCTTGACCTTCGTTATATTTATATAAAATGAATTATTCCAATTCCTATTGTATTCACACGGATCTTACAATTACATTTTAAAATTGAACTATAAAAATATACAAACGACAAAAATTTCATTTAATTTACTTTTACTTATAAATCGTTTGTATTTAAAGTAAATTATCATGTATACATATATATATATATATATATATATATATATATATGTATATATATATATATATATGTATATATATGTATGTATGTATATATATATATATATATATACGTACTTTGAACTCTGTTAAGAAATCTTAACGTAGAAAATTTAACCTAACTTAAAACCGCATAACATTCTTATGCAAATATAATTATACTTTACTCAAAGCAAATTTGAGATACGAACAGAACGAATCCGAACGCTAATGAGTCTACTATTTACTGCATATTTAAAAAAATGCATTCTTTGTATGAAATAAATTCTTTTATTAATTTGAATTTTCTCGTTTTTATTCTTCCATTTTCGAGTTTAACATTAATTTGAAATTATTATATTCTAACATATTATATTTATATTATATCTTCATAGATAAAAATGAAATCATAGAAACAATATTATTTTTTATTTAATATTTATTACCACATGCTTATTAATTCCTCGTTATTTAATAGGCAAGAGCGAAGGTATTCTTGTAATAGCCTTTTCCATCTTCATTCCTCGTCCGTATTTTCGCTGCATGAAAGAGAAATGTAAGTCTGTCGAAGAAGGAACACCTGACATTTGATTCGACAAGTAAGAGAGTGAACAGTACAGTGAGTCGGTGAAATATCGGACGAAGGTTATCGTTAAAAATTACGCTTTTTCCTATGGAATTGACTGCAGAATGAAATGAAGGACGTTCAATGAGGCGTGAAATAGCGGTAGATTCCTTAAAAAGTTAAGTGACTTGAATCGAACAGCATAAATTCAATCTAAGATAATATGGAGATTATTTGTCTCTTTCATTCAAACAGTTATCGATTGACGTTGACAACTTTATTCTAATTTATTCAGTTTACCCTCGCTAGAGATACTTTCACGTGCACTTAAAATAACAATATGAATAAAAGATGGTAGTTAAATACGTTTTTGTAGAGAATTATATTCACTTCTGTAGAAAGTAGCCTGGAATTAAAATAAATAAGTACTCGCTAAGTATAAAATTATACAGCAACATTGCGCACGAAATCGTGATTATAAGATGTAAGTTTCAGTGATGTAATTTGATCAGGAACTTGGCGATTACGTTCACGAAATCGTAAAATACCGATATAAAACATGAAGCAGGTAATGTAAATTTAATTTTATTTATAATCTTACAGACGTTATCTAAAAAATATGTAATCCTACGCCGCATAAGTATATAATATAAAATATATGTTTAACGGTGTTTCGCGTCTAATACTTTAAGAAATTCATGCAACACCTCTTCTTTTTCTTTCTTTCTTCGTACATAGCTAAATAAAATCACAGGCGCACGTACAAAGCATTCGCTCGCATACTTTCAGCTACATCTACTTGACGCATTTACGCTCCAAAGTACATCGTAAACACCGAAAGAAGCCACGCATGTTGCAAACTACGTACATCCAAAGCAAGAATTTAGGAAAAGATAGGTCGTTAACTTGTTCCGCTACGTGTAAAGGATCATTATACAAGAACTTTACAAGGAGAAACGGTATGCTACGTCTACGCGTATGTGCACGCATTACGATGACCTACCAAGATGAATTGCAAATTCATGGTACTTTGTAAGACAGAAATAGACTTTTAAACCAGATGAAAATGTCTGCGGACTAAATACGCCACCACGATGCCCTATATTCAGCAGCCAAATACAGAAACAGAACGCGGGACAAATGTAGAGGTATAACGTAGTTACATAGCAAACATTTGGGTTTAATCATAGCATCTTGTTTTCATATCATCAATGTCTTCAATCGTCTTTTCTTTTATTGACATTTTATTGACCCGTTGCATTGTTCAGGAGGTTCTAAAATAAGAAAACTATTTCACGGTGTTTTACACTGACAACTAGCTATTTTATTGCATTTTCATTTTTATAAAATCAGTTTCATCAAGTCACGATGTCGTACAATATGGTATAACTATAACAATAATGATAATAATAATTAAATTTACTTATTAAAATAGGTAAGTATAACGATAATACACCCGAGACTTGGTTGTCAGGTTGCTGATAACAAATTCCAAATATATCCTTCTCAATTTTACCTTAACTAAATTAAATTAATTAAATATCTTACTTTATTTAATGAAAATGGAAAAACAAACTTTTCCATCAAATACATTAGAGGTTTCGAAATAAATACACAGTAGAACGGTAAAGATTTCCCAACTTAATATGAAATATAAAACTCGAATATTGGACATAATTATATAGGGAACGGCGCGATGATCATTGAAAATTTTTTAACTTTCGAAAAAGTTCCAGATTAGCGTGATAAACGGCCGATGGAAGAGTAGATAGCAATAAACAAGGGTAACAATAAAATTAAAAGCGAGATAAGCGACTCGATGGCGAAACAGTCATACGCGGCGGAAATGGAAAGAGAAATCTGTTCATCAATGTTTTTTCTGCAGAGAAGATATGTATCCTTATATATAATTATAGAATGCACGAAGTATGAAATAACATTAACCTCCGGGTGTGTAAAAGTTAGACAATCAAATTGAAATCAACCATTCTTTATCTTTTTAAAGTAAAGAACATCTGTTCTAATTATTTCCTTAGTTGCATTATATTCATTCTAAATGAACGTCAATATTATACTTTCGAAATATTTGAATTTAAAGAAGGAAACGCTACACGAAAAGTACACGAAAAACAGATTGGAAAATCTTTATCGAAATAGAGAGAAATATAGGAAGAAATTGTTGTTCGGGATTTAGAGTGGCCGTCAGGTTATGCCTCAGACAACACATTTACCTTTTTTGGTGAACTCCGAATTGTCTACCTCCCCAAGGTGTAAACCTTACGATGCGGATATCATTAAGAGGCTAAGAAACACTCCAAGTGCCCGATGGGTCAGGGCAAAAGTAAAGAGCTGACAATACCAGAGGATATATACCCAGGAGAGTACAGTTAAATCATGGAAAAGCCGGGGACAGAAAGTCAGGATTTATGTCCTAAATCGTCGTACTGTTCGTGTTATACTACACCGTATTCTGTCTCAACAAGATCGTACAACCGTCAGAAGGTCAAACTCTTCGTGTATACTAAAGGTGCAAATAAATACATTATCAAACCATAATAATACTCGATGTATTTAATTTACCTCCTCCTTGAGCTCCTCAATCTCATTCAACCTTCTCCTTAATCTCATTCAAGGTTCACAATATCAACCGATTTAGTTGAGAATTCGCAACAATTGTATTTCGTTAATGGTTGATTTACGTATATTACAGTATAGATATATAAAAATATAAGAGTTCCGACAATTGTTAAAAATCTCGTTCGTAGAATTCTAGTTTTCAGACTTATCGAAGTATCAACATACATCTGAAATATTTAGAAGAATAATCTTCGAACAATCGAACTATCAAAAAGCTTTATGTAAGAAATGCAATGTAATTACTATTTTTAGGACCAGGGAAAGTTAAATCTTTCATTCGAATATCTTAAAATTACGCATTTCAAACATTCCAGAGAAGAATATCTGAAAAATTCAATTGTTTAAAAGTTCTACTTGGAATAATCAGGATAACTGTAACGATAAGAAAAAGTTAAATGATTTACTGAACGATGAAGTCATTTGAGTAAATATTTCTTTAAAAAGCTATTTCATTTCGCTCGTTACAATTGCCGTGTCTCATTTATTGCGAAATTGTACAAATTGATTCCTTTCAGATGGATCGCGAATTTCTGCTTCCTCGTTTCTGTCGCTAACTACGTACGAGATAAAGAATCAAAGTTAAGAATAGCACGTCAAAAGCATTAACGCGTGACTTCGTAAATCTCTCGGAGGACGCGAGTCTATTTAATTGCGGAAGCTAATGACAGTTGATGGCTGGCATACTTTCGAAAAATAAGTTTCGCAACGCACATTTTAACGAGGTTGCAAAGACATAAGAATGGGTACCCATAAAATGTTCAACGTAATTCAATCTCAGTTTCCGAGGCAGAATCATCTGCGTTCATTTTACGCTAACAGCTTTGTTCTTGCTTTTCCAGCATTCCGCTAAAATTCTATATTCTGGGAGAATTGTCATTTTATCGTTGCATTCCGTGAGAAATGGAATAATTTAAAAATGCATGGAAATACGGATTCTGATGAAACGCTGTGTTATTGGATTCATTATGAAGCGGCACAATGGCAAACGAAATGAAATATCGCTGTGGTAAACGAACATTTACGAGTACTTAGAACTTCAGTCTAAATGGCATATTCGTAATAACAAAACTCATAAAGATCATTCAAAGGGCTTCGACCCTTCGGTGTAATATACAAAAAGCGCTATTATAATGCGAGCGCACGTGCAGGAAATTAAATCCTACGTATGTGTGTAAGTGTATGAATAACAATATATATTCAGCTAGATAAAGATCATTCACTTTGACCACTAATATATGTACATCCTTCATATTTTTAATACTCTTTATCTGTTTTCATTGACGATATATATATGTACATTACATTTTTTATTATAATCTCTTAATACGAATTTATACTATTAATGTTATTTACTGGTGTTATACATGTTTCTATATTTATCATTTTACATAAATTCTCACAATTTAGATAGCTTCGTAACATTATAAAATTATGCCAACGAACGATCATCGATGAACTGCGGATTTTTATACATTTATGGGAGATTTAAAGGTAAGAAGATGCACGATATATACATAAAACGCAAATATATGTTATAATACTTAATAAATAAAATACTACTCCTACTTAGGTTGCATTACTTCAACAGTATTTATAGAAATATTCATTTGCTCGAATATCGGCAATCTGATCGTCTGAACATCTTAATAATAGAATACATTCGCGAATCGCTAATTACAAGATAAACGAACATAAGGCGACAATTAGTCGGCATACATTTTCTCTCTGGAAAACCTATGGGGAAAGTAAAAGGTTAGACCGCAGGAGCGTGTAGCCAGAGATAGAGATGCGTTCACGCGCATGCAAGTTCAGCAAGGACAAAGGAACGTGTCGAGGATGATGGAAAGCGAATGCACGTCGGTAATATTTCGTCTGACCGCGTCGACCAAACGTTCCGTGCTAGTTTCACCAGTGAAATGCAAACCATTCTTACGCGGCCAGCTACTGAAAGTGTCGGTGAAACCATCTAGCTTCCACTAATAAACACTTGCATGTATATTTACGATTTACGATACGTTCACTGGGCGTCTTCGTCGGCCAACCGAACAGATGTGTGTCAAAGGGTTCGTCTCGGGACAGGATGTCTGCTTTTCCTGTTATACATTCTCCTCCCGCAACGGAACTTTCGTTTTTAAATTTCTGGATCACGTTCGGACAGAGAGCTGGTTTGTCAGAGCAAAACAATAAAATAAAATATCGGTTGGTTTACAGCGGGATCGATGTCGAAACCGGTATCGGTAACGAGGAGTCCGATGGATCAGCAACGCGGATGGTAGTCAAGGATATCAGGTAAATTGCTTTTCGAGCTAGAATTTAGAGTTTCAAAGGCACGCACCGTTTCCAGGAAGCTACTTTGAAAAAGTTTCGAGCACTGTATTTACGTACAGGAAGAGCGAAGCGCAATTTTTATGACGGACCGAAGCAATTATAGATGATTGAAAGGTACAAGAAGTACCAAAGCAGTTTTGAACTTCGATCCTCGTACGTAGTCGTCGGCATTGTGCTTTTGAAAATGTAGCAAATTGTTTAACATAATAACGTATCATAGGAGTATGATACAATTGCTTGCGTTAGAATTTCTTAATATTTTTTCTTCGATTTTATAGCCACGCCAAAGTATTCATTTTATCCCTTCGATGGTTCGTTTAACTTTTATTACTGCCTCAAACAACAACGTTGCTGAAATATTGAAATCCGCGAAAGCACACTGTGTAAATAGATTGCTATTTACGAGGTAAAGTACTCCCAGAACCTAACACAAATGTATTAAAGGATCAGCGTATAAAATAACCACCTTGGGATACTATCTCGTGCCGCGCATCTATTTAAGTTGCCCAACAATCTGGTTACTATAAAGCACCTGTACAAACATCTGCGTCGATTTGCGCGGTCTACGGTGTCTACAGGAATTTTATAACAAACATCTTGGATATCAAATAACTACTTACACCAACCTATGTTTACAACTGAGAAGCGGACAATGTATGGAAACGGTTATTGTGGCTCGGATATAAAAGAATCATTAAACGTTTACAGACGCGTACAGTCCGTGCATTGTCCCAAGTCTTGGAAAATAGACGTTCGATTCTTTCAAACGATGTTCCGATCGTGAACCATGCCACGATGTAACACGTGAACAGTTTTCAATGCCAGCGACTCATTTCCTTCGTGAACAATGGACGCGACAACGTAACGTACACCGTATCTCTCTCCGTTTAATGTCACTTTGTTCGAGTTCGTAAATTGGTGGCATTGTGTAAAACTATAAACGTTATCCGAGAACAATTTTTCTGATTTTAGAGTAACGGGTGAAGGATAGATAGGCAAAATGGATAAAAGGAATATTTATAATAAATAGGGAAAGGATAAATGGATAATGCGATAGAGAGAACTATTTTTAAAAGCTATTTAGGTTGGTGGGCGGGGAATATATATAAACAGAAATATTGGAACGATATTTCAGTTGGTGGGGGAAGTATATTTAATTAATGATATATAAATTAATGAGAGAAGCATAAATTGATAATATAGAAGAAGTAAATTATAGTCTATATGGATAGGAATATTTTTAAAAAAGTATTTAAATAGGAAAAGGATAAATAGACAATGTGGATGAAAATATTTAAAAAAGTTTATTAAATTCATGGGAGAAGAACAAATTGGCAAAACAGATAAAACCGTTCGAAAAAATACTTAAATCAATGGAGGAATTAAGTCGCCACAATATTATAAGAATATTGAAAAAGAAAATTGAAAAAGCATTGCATTACTTGAATGTTAATTCATTGCGTTTTAAAAATATCTGTTTTTCTTTCAATGTTGACTTGAATAATAAGTCGATATATACTTTTTATTAAGTCCAATATTTTGCAAAGAACCATTAATATCCCCGATTTTCTAAATACAGATATCGCGATCAATTCATACTTTCCGCACTTTCGTGTATTTCAAATTCTTTTACGTGTAAAGTGAATGGAAAGAGCGTGTAGGTAAAATTATATCGGAATGCTCGAAAGGTAACTAGCCTTATTCTCACCTTCAATCAATAATGATGATTCACAAATAGTCCCCATTATCTCCTCATGGTAATAAGATAGGGCTAAAGAAAGGCATAGAGAATAGAAATACGTATGAGTCATTTGCATTAATTATGAAACAATACCCCTAGGAAAATACGAGAAAAGGTCGAATAAATGGTATCTACGATTATCATGCTTCTTAATTAAATATTAAATCTAGGTACTAATTAGAAAATTGATCAAAATCGCGATAAGTTAGGGTACATGGTAAATTCTATATCACGAATCATTATTTTTTATTTCAAAATTAGAACAAAATGTTGCGAGGAATATTTATTTAATTTTCTACCAACTTATTACGATACGATCATTTTTATTCAGGAAAAAGAAACTGTTACATTTAATTTAAACAAATTATTTTTACACTATTTGTTTTTAATTGGAGTTTAATGCCGATTTTATACTAGTAGAATTCTCTCGAGCTTATCATTATTAATATCTGATTTTTTATTATTATATTATTATTAATTGTCACATAGCACATTTAAGTATGCATTTCTGTGTGAAAGAACGAAACTTCAAACACGTAAAATATAACTATTACTAAATTACTCAAAACTAAATTTAAGAGATTCACTACAAAACCAAACTATTATTCCATAACTAGAATTTCTACACGTTTTCGCTAATTCGATAAAATAAAATTCTTACAAATACTTTTAATTCTTATTCTTATGTATATTTCAACTTAAAAAGTATTTTTAAAAAAGTATTTCAACTTAAAAAATCCCTAACAATAATTCCAATTATAAATACGCTATAAATATTCAGAAATAAGAGGGAATAATTCTTTCCCCTCCCAATTTACGAATACTTGGTAATGCTCCAAAATATTTTCTTTTATACTCTCAAAATTGCACGCTCCTTCTTTAGAACCACAAAATCTTTTGTATACTTTCAAAAATATCCAGGTTTATCGTCAATAAAAATCCATGTTTATCATGTCAGAAGGACAGGCTAACCGCTCGATCATCATACCTCCCCATAATTTATCCATTAAATCCTCTTTTAAAAAATTCGCATGCTAGACGTAGATAATGTAGAGAAGCAACGTCATGATAATAATAAATTTCGTCGAAACATAAAAACCTAATCTCTTCTGTCACGTTACTTCGTCAAACTTTTTCTGCCCGATGTATTTTTTTGTAATTTCCTCTTTCCTTTCTCCTTCATTAAATCGCAATGATATGAAACGCAACCTCTGATATATCTACCAACTAGACTCGTTTATACAACAATTACTCTGAATAATTAAAACTCTAAGACACTGTGCCCATATAAATCAAACCATCCGACTGTGAAACATAAAACATGTCTGTGTCCATTCACGAAAAAAAAAGAAAAAAAACGATACATACTCGATCAAGAACAGTACACATTTTTGCTCGAAAAACTTCGTAGAAACTTCAACGAATCGCAAAGGTGGCGCAACGCTAAAGAGTAACTGAGCACCTCGAAACGCTTCGCTGATCAAGAAACTGGTCAAAAAAGGACCGCGACAAGACCAGAAATTACTTATTAGCCTGGCTATTACGTCTCCACTAAGAATGAGACCCAATCCGGCACGAATTCACAATATCCGGAAAGAAACACGTGCGTCCCAAATAGTTATTAACGAGAGGAACAGTGATTCAAACATGCTCATGAATAAAAAGAAGAAAGAAAGAAGATAAAGAACGATCGTGCGAAATGTAAATCGGCGGTGAATTTTTCAAGTCGATTCAAAGCGAAGCCGCGAACAGAAAGAAACTCGATTGAAAGGTCGACGCGCGTGTCCTTAAAGAGATCGTGAATAAACGATGATTCGAAGCTGTTAGGCGAGGGTTGGAAATTGAACGTAGAAACTCAAGGTTGCGGATGCTTTCCAGCTTTGCACAAGTAGAATGTAGGCGGGTATTGTCATGCCGTGGTGAACGTTGTCCGAGTTTGAATGCGACATCAGACCGACGCGACGAGACGATAACTCGGCATTAATACGAACAAACACGTTCCCTTCGCGGCTTTAATACTTTAAACGATCGTGTAGCGGTTTACGCGATTCCATTTTATCTTTACGTCGCGCTTCGCTGCTATGCTATTTTGAACGCCGACACTGCGTTCATAATTCGTGTGCATTCGCGCGAAAGGACATTTTTTTCTCGCAAACATCTGTGTCAGACATTACAAAAATGGAAGCAATTAATATCCGATTAATAGCGTTGCAAAACAGCGAAGGCTCGTTATTAATAAAAGAAGCAAATATGGAGAAAATTAACGATAATTATTATATTATATTATACATAGTTTATAATATATAATTATTATATTATGTAGAATAGAATATATGTATATAAGTAGTATACGTATAATAATATTATATTATACATAATATAATAATTATGTATTATATACTGTTATTATGTGTTATATAATATTATTATTAACGTAATAATTATCGCTAATTTTCTCCACACCTGTTCTTTTTATTCGTAACGAGTACTCACTCCCTTCAAACAAGTACATCGCAACAATAGAAAGTATGGATACTGGTTGTGAAAAGTTCATAAACTGATCACATGAATACGTAACCAATTCGAACAAACTTTACACCTGTTGTTTGCAAAGCAAAAAAATTTTGAGTCCACGCGATCGTTGCAACAACCATCCGAATGTTTTTTAATTAAAAGTTTCCACCAGTTACGTTAAATTCCATTCCTATTTGGCAATCTCGTGTACTTGCATTCGTGTCATTTAATTGAAATCGCGTGATCGTACGTGAGAGAAAGCTCGTGTCCGATTCGAATTGCATGTTTAAAAAAGGTCTGCTAAACATTATTATTCGATAGTTAACAAACAATTGTGATATACGTATATGTTCTATATATATACATATATGTAAAATTTCACATACATGTAAATGTAAATTTACAGGAAATTCTGACAAAATATTAATATAAATACTGTTCAATGCTACACTTGCAAAATTGTAAAATATATTTAATCTATCCTATTGCAAAATGCTAATTTTAATTTTGCGAGTTAATGAAACATCGCTAAATAAGAATTTCAATAAATAATACTATGTAATGATACTATATATCATACATTATAGAAGTTGATAAATTCATAGCTACACAATGTTCTTTATTTCATCAATGCTGTGAATTTCACATTATACATATGCGTTCACTTTTAATTATTGTATTATTGCATTGTGAAGAACCATTTCTTCCACTTAATTAAGCTTCGTGAATAATAGCTTAAGTATTCTTTAATATCTCTCAATTAATTTGAGGTCCTCTTCCTATTTCACAAATACAGACCGTTCGAGAACAAGGATCCTTGTAAATTGCACTACCGTACAAAGATCACTACGAAATGTAATATCTTAAAATAAAGATATCAATAAAACGAACGTTTTAATTGCAAATAAAATTGACATTTACGAACCGTCTTTGGACCTATTAAAATTTTTCTCTAATAAAAATTACATTTTTGCTGCCCCTTCCTTCGACGTTATATACTGTTTTCAATAATTATAAGCAAATTAAGTTGAATAATGAATCTAGAAGATAATCTGCTCGATGTAATAACGAAAAAATATGGTCATTAAAAACGAATTAATCTTCAATTACTCCTTAATCTCATATTGCTCCTATATGATAATTAATCGAATAAGAATTGTATTGTGTATCTTGTCTATAAAAGTATAATTATTCATATAATTGACTGTTACTTCGATATCCAAAAGTTGTAAACTTTTATTATACCTTATTTTTTGATACTTTTATCGAATGTTTTATCATTAATTATTAAAGCATTTGATATAGTAATCTCCTAATATGTTATCTTTTTCATTTAGCAAGAGTCTCATTAAACGAACTGTGCAAGGCTTTCAAAGCCTCACCTATGTAATTTCTATTCACCGATTGACTACCGAATTGTATAAGCCATTGAAATTAAATATCCCACGTATTGTAAAACATTTTCATTCTAATACATTTACACACAAATCATAACATCGAAGACAACTAGATATATTTTAGAAGCTGAGAATAAATCCCATAATCATTAGTGCAGTAAAAAGACAAGTACGAAATATAATACTTTATTGATCAATTCAATATTCTTTTTAATTGGCAATATTATCATAATGTGGGCAACGGTGTATTCTTTATTTTCAAGTGAAAATCATTCTTCACTCTCTTGATCTTTACATCGAAATTTATACAAAAATTTTCAATATTTAAACTTGAAACTTACTTACAAAGAGCAGCATTTGGTTTACCCACGTAAGAATTAAATTAAATTGAAATAGTTACATACATTAAATAACAAAATATTAATTCACGCAACTAACTGTAATAATAATAATACAAAATTCTATTTTAATCATAAATAACCTTCGTTTATATTCCTCAGCATTAAACCAATATTTCTTTCATTCTTTATATTAAAGTAAATATTGGAAAAAATTGGTAAGTATTTTTTAAGATTAAATTTCATTGAAACATTTCAACCTTTAACTCGCAATACTTTTCACTTCGATGAATCAAACAAATTAATAATGCGAACGTAAACTTGCCGTATGTAAATTTTTGCACATAGGCCAACGTTCGAAATACTCAGATGGTATGAATAACCATGAAATTAACATAAATTAGAAAATCTGCTGTTCGCGTAATTTATGCGGGATGAATGCCTCCCACTTGCGATTTCTTAAACAGACAATGCGCTATTAAGAGCGCGTTACTAATTACCTTTATCCTTGTATTTCAGTGGCTAGGTAGTACAAGCGCTTTAAGGAGAGATCGAACACACAATTCCGTGTGAAAATGCAAGGAAAATTCTGCACTGAAAAACCACGATGTGCAATAAAAATGAAGTAGGAAATGAAGAAAGGTATTTAAATGGCAATATTTCCTTCTTATAACAGAATAATATTACGGTAAACGCGTTTTCTTCTTTTACTTCCGAGATCTTAAAATACAGTACCTCACGAAAGTGTTATATTGGAACACTTGTAGAAACTTTTACACGATTTACAATTACTTCTACACATTTCAGAATCCTCTTGCATAATTGAATCGATATTGGTAACGAAATTTTTTACGATACAAAGGTTATAAATTTTAGCGGTACTAGCATATTCTCTTGCGCAATAACTTAGAATGCTGTTGCAACACCCTTTCAAACTGATTAACTTTTTCAAAATTAGTTGAAAAATGCAATTACTTTCTTCTTGACGACTCTGACTAATTGCCATTTTTAAAAAATTGTTATTCTACGTCCCTTAGCAAACTAATTCTCCTAACTTCTTAAAACAACCCAAGTCGTTTCGTCTAATTTTAGAAAAGTTGTTCAATTCCAAGGAGTGTTGCGACAGTTTTGGAAGTTGCTGCATTTATTAAGAATATGTACCTATATCTTAAAAATGTATCTATCATTATTCTAGACTATTATAGACTAGAAAAATATATAATATTAACGTTTCACGTCGTACGAAATCATACTGTTACTTTTCTAGATTCGTGCAACGGCGAAACGCATCTCTTTTCCTTCTACTGAATACACAGTGACTTCCTCTTTCAGTTCCTGATTGTACTATTCATACGTGAATACCATTCATTACGAATTAATTACAAACATGCATACTAGATAAGTCCGACAGATGCATTCATGTACGTATTCGCGGGTAACAGATCTATCGAGATACTGAAATACTGATGCATGAAAAATTTCTCTCTGGATTGTGACAACGAAATAAATATTCGAGCAGATCGTAGCTATGAGACATCCTCTAACTTTATTCTAAATATTCGTGATAAATTAAAAAAATTCCAATTAAGTTTAACAATTACATGCGAGAATTAATTAAAATTGTAAACTCGTACAAATGGTGGCAATTAATAAACGCTAACTACGGGTACAATTAGTACCAGCTGCAAAATTATGCGTTCCAGGAAACAAAAAATGTAGCCTGTTCCTTAATTTAATCTGAAAATTAAGACACGGTGCTTTTTTCGCTCCTTTGATGTAAAATTCCTCAGATTGTTCGCAAAAGATACGATTGTGGGCAGCAGAATATTTGATAACTTGTATCAGATTACATTAAATCTGTTCTCTAGACAATTCTTATCGAACTCATTCTTTTGTGCGAAATTCTATTCTACCGACACGTTCAATAATTAGAGCCGCACTGCAACACATATTTTATCAACTAATCAGAACAGAGGATTATGAAATAAAACAAATACGCGTACATAATACGAAATCCTGGAAAATTCTATTAAAATATATTTCAAAAATTTCTTCGTTTGATATTACTTTTTAGATAAGCGTCGGGGAAGAATTTAAAGAATTACCTAAATTAAAAAATTATTAGGTTAAGGAAGAACCTTTTTTTAACTCTTCTATAATCTCATTGTTTGATGTTACGTTACTGTCACATATTAGAAAAAGTTAAAACTAATATTCTTCTTTTGTCGATAAAATTGTGCAATTTATATAAGACGAAATCAATTGACGAAGCGAGTTAGTGAAACGTACATCGACGCATTTACGTTTGTAAAAAGAGATTGATGAATAAAAACATTAACAGCTAGTTTACGTCACGAGTACAAGCATTAATCACATGTATCTGTTGTACTAAAATTTTCACATATATATGCGTACATTTTCTACGATTATTCACCGATACCTTTACCTTAATATGTAACAGCGACTTCCTGTAGAATATAACATAAAAGGTAAAAAGCTAATGATCAAACCTGTGTCACAAATTATGGTCCGATATCGTAATAACACTCTTATATCATTCATTATTTAAATAACATCGAGGCAATAACTTCGATATACATACATAACTCTGCTTTAAATATATATTATATATTAGTCTCTGAAATCAATAATATGTAACATGCTGCGCAATAAATTACTGTTTATGAATCTGTTTGACTATTTTTCATTTTTTGACAAATGCAAAAAATATAATACATTGATAAATCGTATAGAAAATTTACTATTATGATTATTATATTAATATTTATTAATTCGGTTACTATGGGGGATTATTCTGACCTCTTAATTTATTTGAAAAGACACGCAATTGTATCTTTCCTATTTTACTACCTTTAAGTGAAATCTAGGTATATTTGCCACCGCGTATTTTCAACTTCATAAAAAATTCGTTATAAGCAGCACAATTACCGTGGAAAATTTATATACGTCTGTGATCATATATGAGTTACACGCAAGATTTTACGTCTCAGCGGCGGAAATAACTTGTGCAAAGAACAGGAAAAACAATAAACAGGAAGGGTTCGCGCAGAAAATGCGCAAATCCATCCAGACTAAACAGGAAAATTACATCTTTACACAAAAATACTGGTTCGGTTAACCGGTTCAATGTTACTGGTTTAATTCGGATAAAACTTTGTCTGCCATTCTTGATATGTGATATATCTTCCTAATAATATTATCGAATAATGCAATTTATTATCAGATACAGCATACTTTAAAAATAAAAAATGTATAGGTAGTTCCATATAGAGATGATCTTAAAACCGTTTAATCTTTCTAATGATATTTTTCTATCGGCTACAATATTCAGAACTATAATTTGATCCCGTGGAACATTTATATGTCGGGTTACACTTTTTAGATAAGCGTCGGGGAAGAATTTAAAGAATTACCTAAATTAAAAAATTATTAGGTTAAGGAAGAACCTTTTTTTAACTCTTCTATAATCTCATTGTTTGATGTTACGTTACTGTCACATATTAGAAAAAGTTAAAACTAATATTCTTCTTTTGTCGATAAAATTGTGCAATTTATATAAGACGAAATCAATTGACGAAGCGAGTTAGTGAAACGTACATCGACGCATTTACGTTTGTAAAAAGAGATTGATGAATAAAAACATTAACAGCTAGTTTACGTCACGAGTACAAGCATTAATCACATGTATCTGTTGTACTAAAATTTTCACATATATATGCGTACATTTTCTACGATTATTCACCGATACCTTTACCTTAATATGTAACAGCGACTTCCTGTAGAATATAACATAAAAGGTAAAAAGCTAATGATCAAACCTGTGTCACAAATTATGGTCCGATATCGTAATAACACTCTTATATCATTCATTATTTAAATAACATCGAGGCAATAACTTCGATATACATACATAACTCTGCTTTAAATATATATTATATATTAGTCTCTGAAATCAATAATATGTAACATGCTGCGCAATAAATTACTGTTTATGAATCTGTTTGACTATTTTTCATTTTTTGACAAATGCAAAAAATATAATACATTGATAAATCGTATAGAAAATTTACTATTATGATTATTATATTAATATTTATTAATTCGGTTACTATGGGGGATTATTCTGACCTCTTAATTTATTTGAAAAGACACGCAATTGTATCTTTCCTATTTTACTACCTTTAAGTGAAATCTAGGTATATTTGCCACCGCGTATTTTCAACTTCATAAAAAATTCGTTATAAGCAGCACAATTACCGTGGAAAATTTATATACGTCTGTGATCATATATGAGTTACACGCAAGATTTTACGTCTCAGCGGCGGAAATAACTTGTGCAAAGAACAGGAAAAACAATAAACAGGAAGGGTTCGCGCAGAAAATGCGCAAATCCATCCAGACTAAACAGGAAAATTACATCTTTACACAAAAATACTGGTTCGGTTAACCGGTTCAATGTTACTGGTTTAATTCGGATAAAACTTTGTCTGCCATTCTTGATATGTGATATATCTTCCTAATAATATTATCGAATAATGCAATTTATTATCAGATACAGCATACTTTAAAAATAAAAAATGTATAGGTAGTTCCATATAGAGATGATCTTAAAACCGTTTAATCTTTCTAATGATATTTTTCTATCGGCTACAATATTCAGAACTATAATTTGATCCCGTGGAACATTTATATGTCGGGTTACGGTTGGAATTTTGGGCGTTTGATGAACCTTCGCTCAAATTTACCATCGCTGTTTTAGCTGATATTTATTGGTACAAATGTGGTCACTACAAGAGGCTATAAGTAATAGCGGCGATCGGATGGTCGAGATGTTGATGACAACGAATTCAGATTCGATAACGAATCCACGGTCCACGGGATGACGAATGCGATGTGATACACGTATGACTCCACGTACAAGTAAAACTTAGACTTAAAAAGACTGCATGAACTGACCCGCAGTCCAAGTGGAACTGCCCTTATATATTCTTCTCCCTACCTCTCTTTGTTTTTTAAGGAGAGCTATATAATCATTCCATACCTCTGTCAGGTACACGTCCCTTCCGTGACCGTGGCTACGTTCAGTGACTCGTTATGTTACTTCAAGCCCAAGCCCATCGTCATAAAATCGGATTAGAACATTAAAACTTAGAACATTAAAATTTCTTAGTTTTATTACTTAAGTGTAGCTATAGTAAAAGTCTGGACTAGGCTATTGGAGTTTTTCCCAACATTCCAAAAGGGAAGCCTCGATGTCCTTTCATGTCCGACATATATATTCGGAAATTAATCGTTCAAATATTTACGTTCGTTTGCTGAATTATTGCCTGCAATTATATAAGGAATAATAGAAAATATGTTATTTCGATAACCAGCAATATCAAAAATCTATAATTTTTTTTAATACATTGCGTGTTATCAGGATATTGTAGGAATGTGATATACATAACACAGATCATTAATAAAAGAAGGAAATTTTAAGAAATATATTAGATAATAAAAACACGTTTACTAAAAAAAAAAAGAAGATCGTTTCTTTATTAAGTCTATCATATTGAGAATTACGGTTTCAACAGCAAATGTCAGTATATAGTTGGTTCATCATCGTTGCGGCAAATTGGCTTGCGTATTACCCTGTCTACACTTAACATGCCGCTGAAAAACTGCGGCGTTACGTCCTGTCCTATTCTTTGATTACGTACTTCCAGATGATCGTTTCCCGACATGCTACTAATTTCACTCCTAAGATTCGATAAAAATGTATTATTACTATTGCTCGTCGAGTATAAAATAAGAAAGAAGAGACTCTATTCAGACGATAGATTTCAAAAATTTTCCAAAGATTTTAATTCCTTTTAATAAAAATTCCTTAGAATTCCTTTTAATAAAAATATAAAAAAATATAGAAGAACATAGAAGTACATATTTAACTCGTTAAGAAATTCTATGATATAAATCCAGTTCGTTTACTGAAAATATTTTCAGGACAAATCCGGTTCGTTTACTGAAAAAATTTTCACTGATGTTTATTTTTACTCGTTTGCCTTCTTGCTTAACTTTTGCAATTTTAACTACAACTCCAATTTTTATAGCATAGTGTACAAGTTTGACCTGTGTCACGAATCAATAGATAAACAGATATTATAATCGTATTTCATTTTATGAGGAGATCGATATGAACTGTTCAATGTATAGAATGATTAATTACGAATACACGTTGAAAACTTGAATGTTCGCCAATTTGAATTTCTCAGCTGAGAAATGTCCCGTTTAATGAATAATGGGAGAAACGTGAAGCTATATCCTCCAAGAATTTCAATGGAACGGAAAGCAGAAATGTCCCGAAGCTATCGCATACGCGAAATTTATAGTTAACCTTATAAATCGTACAATAAATTTCGCATGACTGCAATGGAGGATATAGGGAGGTTACGCATAGGTGTCTATGTATCTCTTCCTGTATCGGTTTTATCGTACATGCATATCTAACAATAAAGCATGTTTTACGGTTTATTTGTCGCTCATATTGCCATAAATATTAGAAAATTTGCGCTCACATTATTTCATTACTGTTTTACGCTTTGATTGAGAAATCGATAAATTCAAAAATAAAGAAAAATCAATAACCGATATTTATTTAATTATTACAAATAATTTAATATTTATTATTCCTACTTTTAACTTTCAAAATTACATGTTCCAGTGTAATTAAATTGTCCATCCTTGCAGCTCTGTCATTCTTTAAAAATTTCTCAGCTTTCGCGTATTATAGAACTTTGTCAAATAAAATTATTCACGAAGTATCTCGGCAAGAAGATACAAAATTACATTTCTCATTGAAATTACCGATTTTGAAAGCTACGCTAATTTAAACATTTTCTATTCGTTTTCATCATAAACTTTGTATAAACCCATTTTATTCTAAACTTTATTATAAGCTATTTCTCGTAAAAATATATTTTCATAAGAAGCATTAGACTGTTATATTTTAATGGTTTCTATACACGCCACGTCTTGTAGGCTTCTTAAATCAGTAATTCCGTTAAATTACTCAGAAACGCTGGTTTTATCCTACTTAACTCTGCAACATCTGTGGTCAGCATCTATAAACCAAATAGGAAATCTCTGAAAGCTAAGAAAAGGATCTTCCAACGCAAAGCGCCTGAAACGTGGGATTTACCAACGAATTAATTACGACGACGATATTCCACAGCGAGAAACGTTCGTCATCGCGTAATACGATAGCGTGGGCATTTCCATAAGCGAGATTAGCGTTCGTGGACGACGATTGAACAGACTGGCCGGAAGGAAAGACGTTCGTCGTGGTTTTGTCTCGACTTTACGACGCGGTGCGTTGCGTGCGGATACGTGGAAGACCCGTAGGACGAGCACTTTTACTTTCCAAAGCGATAAGTAAAACCGTGCGTGACGCCCGTCACATACGAACATCTTCGCACACCACGGAAAACAGAATCGGATGAACGCCTACGAACTACGAAACGAACGAACAACGTGGGTTCTCACTAAAAAACCCCTCGATGCGCATGCACGCACGCCCACCCACCTAATCATCGACGTATCGTGTGCTTACCTACACCATCTTATAGCACGTACATATTAAGAAAATCGGAATAGAAGCTGTTTAATAAGCCCGAAAAAAAGACGTGTCAAAAAAGTGAACGTGAACGTGACTAAGAATAGCGTTCACACCTTATACGATTCGTACAATTATATATCGACTCGAGGCAGACCGCATTCTCAAAGTTTTATGAATCGAGAGTCATATTTTCGAGGAAGATAATTTTTTGCAACTCGCTAAAAGATCGTACGAATTGTAATTGCTTTCGAGGGTTGATTAAGAAGTACTAAATTGATATAGTTCGATATACTTCGATATAAGAGAAAAGTAGCATAGTAATTCTCATGTTATCCGATGAGAATCGAATTCCTGACGAACGTATAAACTACCCTCGTATTTTAACATTTAACACGACACATCTGCAATCAACTCGCGACTCACGGTGTGAAATACTCGAATTTCCACGATTTCATAGAATTATGGAATTTAGACGAACAGAATAATAGGAACCAAAAAGATTCTGGATACTACTTTTTCGTAAGTACAACGTGAATTTGATAGAATTCAACGATGTAAATTAATTAAAGGAAATTTCTGTTCTTAGTAACCTAGAATCGAATTTTTCAATGACCGCGTACTTGCTTACTTAGCAACGTTCTATTGACCTAATTGAAATATGTACGTAATATGCAACGCAGTGATTAAAAAATAAGGTAATATATTGGAATAACGAATTATGTATTTGATTGGTATCAAAGGTATAAATTGTTAAACCTTCCTATTCCGCTGATGCCGCTATGTCGTATGCGAATTCTCATTTAATTTTATTTTTATCGCTATGAAATGGAAGAAGCCAAGAAAGTTACCGTATAAATAAAAATTCATAGACATTTAGAGTTTTTCTCTTTTCGAAATGTAACTTTTGAATTTCAAAAATCTCCCCTGCAAAAGAATTTCTGGAATTTCTGGCTAATCGTACCTAGAACTTCCGAGAATGCATGAGATTAACCTCCTCGATGACCGTATGGCTACATATTTAGAATTCTAAAGTAGAATGTTACTTTCGTCTCGGAAACTAATCATAGAATTGCGAATAAGTTTTATTCCATTTGTAAGCCGTTCTTAGATATTTCTAAATGTCGAAATATTTGTACGAATTACTCGTTTATCATGAAACAGATAAAAATATCCTAAATAAATGATGAAAGGGTGAATCAACCGTTTTGCTGATGACCTCTCCCGAGATTGGAAAATATATTAACATATATTTATACGCGTCTTTGTATAAAATATGAGATGTATTTAATCAATGAATGAATAAAAGAATTGCACGCTACACTTCGTTATTAACGTACGATCCTCACATCTATTACATATACATACGTAATATAAAATTACACAGCAGTGTCTCCCATAGACAACGCTAACATAATATACCTTGATTTCTAAAAAAAAAAAATGAACATAACTCATCGTGGTAACATATAGCCCCTATCAATTTGCAACGTATAAATTATAGTAGCATTAAATTACTGCATCACTCCCTTAATCGACTGAAGAATATCCACTTGATGAAGAATAAATTTTTTAATTATCCGATAAATTGAATAATAAATACTTCTATGCAATACAATACGCTAATTTATACCAGATCATAAATATAATTATAAGTCTACAATAAACAAGAATTTTAATCTATACATACAAGCTATAAATATAGACTAAAATTTTCTGCAGTAAATGCAACATCGATGCGCTGATAATTAGCCATTTCTCGAAGCTTACGTAAACTTGACATAATTAGAAATAAAATGCTCCTTTATTCTCAGTTAACGATTGATCATAAATCAAACACACGTGTACGCTTCATGGCGTACTACGAAACACGCGATTAAAGTTTGTAAGACACACCGTACGTGATAATGCGACGAGAAAATTCTAGTAGCGAAGCAACGAATCACGCAACTCGAGAATGTTAATTTCGTATACCAATTCGTCTAACTACATCTGTTAATCTTTAGCGATCTCATCTTAAAAAGTCAGATTCATCGCCTCAAGGGTTTATGACCAATAATTAATTCGATAACACCAAATGACAAACATTTCACGTTAATGAACTTCAACTTCGTTGATAGTAACACAGTCTTGTAACACGTTCACTGTATACGTCTTGAATCTGAGTCGGTGCTACAAATATGGTGAATTTAATAGAATTCCATATTGTAATCGAATTAATTTTCTGTGATTTATAACGTTGGCACACAGAAGTATAAAAACGTAACTATTAATCGATTAAGCTTGTTTTCTTGATATATGTTTCCCATTTCCTGGCAATCTGATGCTGCTGCTATTGTTTTCTTTAGATATAAAAAGAAACAATAAAAACTTTTCACAAATCACCTTGCAATTACCGGCCCTTTTTAACTTTTTCAAATGTCCTACTTTTTGTTTTATAAATCTATTTAAATTTTTGAAAAACCCATTAAATGATTCTTTCGCGAATAGAACCTTTCACAAAAACCAAAGCATTTCTCGACATATCTTCACTGCACACACGCATCGTGATACAGTTTAAATTCACACGGAATAATTATTCTAAATTTCATTAAAGTCACCCATATCTTCCGCTCGCCTAAACCAACATTAAACAACTACAACGAACAGCCACGAAGATTTTAAAAGCAGGCGGATAGTACGGAACAGAACATTGAAATAACACTATTTTCTAAGTCATGTGAAATCTGGTAATCATCGATCAACTGTTTCCAACATTGGTTACATTTTCACGTATTACAACCTAATAACACAGACATTAATGAAAACCAGATCGCCAATGAACGCGTTAACCTGCTGCTTAATGACTTCCTAGACCATCAGTGTATCTTGCCAATTCATCATCTCGCTATAACCACAGTTCCATCCAGATACTTGCCATCACGATTCGGCGCAGAACCCCTGGTCGCGAGTTCCGCATTGGTTGCAGTCGGCGAAATTCTTAACTAAAATACGCGAGCCAGGATCACGAGACAGCGGTTAGCCGTTCGTTCTTCCTTAATCGAAAATTTTGCAAAGCTTATCGGCACGCCACAGTCGCCCGTACACGACTATATAGCTACCCTGGTTCTCTATAACCGTACCACACAATCGACCGACCAACGAATCCATATTCCGTGCCAGGATGCACCTGCCTCCCTGACAAATCGCCAAAGTTATTCCAACGGCAAAGCACGATTTACCCTTTCATTAGAGTCGAAGAATCTGTAACGAGAAGTAGGTGGTCGGAAGGAGAAGCGAACTCGGCTCATGTAACCGCAAGCACGCAGTTTTAAACGAGAGAAATTTCTCCGTTGCTCGAATTTCTGCTTGCATAATCAGTACCTACGCGGAGAAAGTGAAGTTCTTTATCGGGAGACTGATGCCCGGAGAATGTCAGCGTTTTGTCATTTGTTGCCCTTATACGACATTTTTCATATGCAGATACGTCTATCACTGGCGAAGCGTCATAGCTTTGATACTTTGTTATTCGGGGTTATTTGACGCCAAAACTGCGGGGATAACCGAAATAAATAACGCGTAATATTTTGTAAGAATTATTGTATATCATAATATTATGTTATTTTATATCAGAATGTTCGTAGATCTGCGGTGGAACAGTTTGAGGAGTTCGAATGATTTTTTTGCAAAATATACAATTTGTACTGAGTTCTCGACTTTCTTCGAGAGAGAAATATTATTTACCCGTTGTATAACCAGTTTTACATAATACTTTGTACGATAGTATTATCAATAATCCTCTTAGCAACGATAACACGAAAATTACAGATTTACGCGCGACTAGTAATTGTAGCATAGACCTAATTTTAATGGTCGGTTTAGCCTCACTGCCTCACTACGTTATCTGTCTGATTACTTTATCTTCGCACGTGTACATTATAAAATCAATTATACGTCATACGATTTCGACAGCTGTTCCTACTACATATTTAATTTTCTTCGATTTATTCAGCCTCACTTTCGATAAGCTTTGCTCGACTTGCGCATTCAACGTGTTGACAAATTAAATCGTAGAATCCTAGATAACACAAAATAAAGCAAAGCTGATATTCTTCGCTTATTTTTCTATTTTTCTTATTTTTTCCCTCATTCGTGCACATACAATGTTTCACGAAACGCACAATACACGTTCTTCTCCGTGGCCAGAGACAAAGAACTCTATAAATAACAGATGAAATTAATATTTCAATGTGCATTACCCCACACGACTTTCTCAAATGAGGTGACCGATAGATACAAATGTACTTGGTGTACACAAGCGTACGAAACGAATGAGTCACGATCAGACGTAACCACGGCTCGGTCGAACGCAGCCTGTAATCAAATAGGATCTCCGTACGATCCAGTGAGCAAAACGCATACTCGTGAAAGTCCGGCACCTCGCGTTACAAGCAAAACTCGTTCAGTTACACTTCACTGTCTGAATATAATAAAGCCAATACGTTTCGATAGAAACTGAATTCGTCCATACTGCCGATCGGTTCGCGTGTTGCAAAATCGAAAACACGAGGAAACGAGTTCACGTGCATACATCGTGAATCATTCTCTCCGTTAATTGCTCCTTCGACCGGTGAGAAGAAAGAATTCGACCCAATGATCTGTACGATTCGAATAAAAGATGCATTGTATGGAAACAGAAACGGGTATCGATTCGTACGATAACAATGGACAAAGTTCGTTATTAAATAGAGATTGTCATTAAGTATAGGAGAAGATTTTGTACCTTTCATTTTATATTGTATTTCGTTACTTCACGTGCATACAGGTACGTGTGAAAATGCTCATGAAAGTATTTAAAAACTTATCCGCGATACTTATTATTCGATACTTTGATAGTAATTTAATTTTAGTTTAATTTATTTAATTTGAAATTGCAAGATAGACAATTATACATATATATAACTGACGTGGTTGGTTGTAAAAATATGAATATCATACAGGTGTTGCGATATAAGAAGCAGTCCGCAGTAGAGAAATAGAAGAAATAAAACACGATACATAGTTGAGACTTTGTTGCATAGCGAATAATAGCGAATGTATGAAACGAACGATGCTCTATCCAGGATGTCAAGTTTCTAATGATCCTGTAATTCCTTCCTTATTGCATTCGGAAGTAGATTAATTGTAATTTCATATTTTCATTACGCGTTACACGGTTGATTCGATCAGTCAAATTGTAAATCAGGAAACCAAAGGAGAAATGGTACGCTATATGAAAATCGATTGGCTCGGCTCCATGCCGCGGCGTAACGATGGTAGAATAGATGCAATGTTTCCTTCGTGAAATCACCTCGACAAATCATTTCACTTCGTGCAAGGATCTCAGATTTCCTTTCCATTGCCTTTCATACGCCAGACGTGCTTTTGACTTCTCCTACTTTTATTCTATCCTCAACTAGAAACGTCTGGACAATTTGTCCCTTATAGATTGTACAGACTGATCAAAATAACTAGAAATGTACAGTTTTAATTAAACGCGAAATGGACATGTAACATCTACAATTAATACTTAACCGGTATTTGTGATTAATACCTGATAGTATGCTAAATCTCTTGAATAAACTGCTGATCCTCTAACACAGTTTTTTCTATATATTATAATTGACATTCTACTACAGTACAGTTTAATCTATGTATTTTTTCTCTATATTCAAAATTAGAAATAACTTTTGCAAAAAAAATTAATTCTGTTCCCTTATTATCTTTTCCGTTTAAACCGATCCGATAGTGGCTCGGTTAAAGAAATACGTACAAATTATATTAGTCTTCAGTTATTGAAAAAATACATATTCTTACTGCAATACGCGCTAGAACTTGTGCAAAACGCTACACGTTTAACTGCTCTACTTTTAAATTATGTGAAGATTAGATAAGAAATATAGAGATCGAAAGCAGAGTAAATAGCATACGCATTGTAAACTGTTCCTTTTTTCTCCCCCTTTTTTTTTTTTTTTAGAACGACAGACTTAAAAATTTAAGAGAATAGCAAGTGTGCCACCGTTAGAATGATCCGAGTGGTTCGCAGAATTTGATGACATTATGTTAATCGGACCTACGAAAGCATAACTGGAACTAACAATGAATTGCACCTCGAATAGGGTTAATCTGGTTTACGGAACCGTGCACTGTTATTTGAAGAAAATCGAGAAAATACCAGGAAATGTAGGATAATGGGTCTTTTAAGAACACAAAATATAAGCTTATTCTTTTGTTGATTCAATGCATATAGATATAAATTATTTCTAGCCTGAATTATTACTTAAAAGAAGGAATGTATCGCGTATATCAACGTCGTTAAAATACAATGAAGCAATAAAGATAAACGACCAGAATCAAGCACAAAGTGGCAGTCTTTATTTATTACTGAAAATGCATGTAGAAGTTTGTGGAATATTGTGTTCCTATTGTGTGTTGTATAAAACATCTTGAAATTTCAGTAGTACTGTGACGAAAATATTGGCAACACTTGAAATCAATTGGAAATTAAATATAGAAATTACAGAATATTTACTGTGAACATATGTTCGATAAAAAATTAGGATACAGCAAGAATAGATATCATAAGAATATATTAAATGTTAAAAATGCTTCTACTGAATATTACGGTCTATTAATACAATAGTGTTTAAGCAGCATTTTCTGTGATCTATGCGATACTTGCACTAAATATCTCGTAGTTTCTATGTACATTCTTAGATTTTTCTGCAACATGAGTATCGAGTCTCGTTACAGCGCTAATCGAATTTCAAAATGTTTCGTATAAAACACGTAATATATTCGCAAAAGCCTTCTATAGATGTTCGAATACTTTCGTGAGCCACTATAGGTACACGCCAGCGACTGGCTGTTCCAGCGTTCAAAAATCAGTGAAAAATTAAGGAAATAATTTTTACTACACATCAACTTTCATTTGCACAATTTCTTTCTACGAACTTTTATTTTCTAATCCCAAATACACCGCTAACCAATTTCGAAGGAAAAAAATTCCCGTCACAGACCAACAATCGCCTCTTAAAGTTCACTCGTCTGTGTCGTTCGGCTCGGTTAATAAGAGTAAAGACGATCTACCGGTTGAAACTGTTTCCGACGATGCGGCGTTCTACCCAGAGTATCGGCAACATTCAACGAATGCAAACCGACCACAATAACGATACCGTTACCAATTTTTTAACGCGGTTAGCACGCGAATAGGTTTACCGAGGAGAGCCGCACGATGCGCCACAATCTTCCACTCGATAGTCATGCCACTCCGCGCAGTTATACACTCGATATCCTTGCGCTTCGGCGTGCCCTGCGGCTTGCGAGTGCGCTACGAAACATGCGCACGCGAAAACCAAAGCAAAACAAGAAAATACTGCGCGTGCAACGTGTTTCACCGCAAATATTAGATCGAGTAACGAGCTCGTATCAATTTTAAAGGGACGCGCGCGTTTCGCAGACCAGATGTGCTGTTGATGATCAGCGATAATTAATGATAGCTAGATAAAGTGATTCGGGGCTTGAAATGTTATTGTATGTTTATGTGAAATTAAATAAAAATACATTTATATGAAAAATACTCGATTCGTTTTCACGTGTTGCACCACGATTTCGGAGTCACCCTACTCATTGCTTGTTGCCTCAGTATCGAACCAGTCGCTATATAGAACTCATGGTAGATTGAGAATCATAACAGCGCGAGTCAAAAATTTGAGAACCTGAATACAGTTACGTATTTTAACTTCAAAATTTATCGTTGGTTTTATGATCAATTAAATTATTCTCTGCTACCATACATCTTTATGACTTGAAGAAATATAATCAACGTTTTGTGATAATAAACGTAGAACGCTATTTTATGGAAACTAGGCAGTGAACTGACCTACACCATTATGCTTCTTAGCTATATATTAGCTGCATATATTATACACCAACATTCAAACACATGAAATTTGTTGTATCGACATATACAGGGTGGTTGGTAACTAGTGGTACAAGCGGAAAGGGGGTGATTCTACGCGAAAAAAGAAGTCGAAAATATAGAATAACAATTTTTATTTTTTTTTTTAATTTTTCCATCGAGACAACGATCTACAGTGAGAGCCGTTATAACGTACCGCACGCGTACCGAGCGAAAATTCAAAGTCGATTTTCTCGAAAACAAAGCATCAAACGAAAAATTTTTATTCTACATTTTCGACTTCTTTTTTCTCGTAGAATCACCCCCTTTCCGCT
>NT_177092.1:0-47495 GCF_000188095.3 Bombus impatiens | reverse complement strand
TTATTCTACGCAAAAAAAGAAGTCGAAAATATAGAATAACAATTTTTATTTTTTTTTTTAATTTTTCCATCGAGACAACGATCTACAGTGAGAGCCGTTATAACGTACCGCACGCGTACCGAGCGAAAATTCAAAGTCGATTTTCTCGAAAACAAAGCATCAAACGAAAAATTTTTATTCTACATTTTCGACTTCTTTTTTCGCGTAGAATCACCCCCTTGCCGCTTGTATCACCAGTTACCAACCACCCTGTATATCTATAGTCAATAAATAATGCTACATGCGCACACATACACGCATATATGGATATAATGAAGTAATAGCTAAATAATTCACTTAATTTTCAACACACCACGTTCGATTATAACGCGCTCTCACGCTATCAAGTAAGTAGTCTCGAGCGCATCGGAAATTCGTGAGGCCATTCGACGTTAAGCAACGCGACACGAGTCACCGAGTTACAACACAACCTCGAAACGGCACCCGCGACTAATTAATGCGTTTCGCGTGCAGTTTCAGAGTACCGAGATGTTGGAACGTTAACTTCGACAAAATTTACCTGTAATTATATTTCAAAGGAAAATAAAATTTCTCAGAAATTTTAAGAGAAAAGTAGATAAAAATAACAATTTCTGATCCTACTAACTGCCTCCAAAATAGCTTCGTCTTTGTAATTATTATCCTCTTAAACACACAATTGCTTGTATACAATAAACCATTATTCAATAGTACAGATACAAATGTGAAATCTATAAAAGAACAAATCTAGCATTTTGCAAATTGCTTACAACAGATAACAAAGAGAAATGATAGTGTATAAATTAGCATTCTGGATAAAAATGTTTGCAACTGTATAATTATATGTAATTATTATTACAATTTCTGGCTAAAACAATTAAGACACTGATAAGATAACATGTTTCCGGCTAATTTAATTACACGAACTGTGTCTTTATTGTTCGTAGATTATAATATCTGTTTATAATGAAAAACGATTAAACATTGGTATTATTTTGTGTCGAGGACAGAAATGCTAACGGCATATGGTTCAAGAAACGAAGGAAGCTCGCGTTCGGAACCTCACGACGCGGATTAAATAATCGATCGAACTCGGACTATCATTTAAATCACACTGTAATTTTCGAGTTCACAAAACGCTTACCCGATCGTACTCGATCCACTAAATCCACTTTCACCGTTTACGGTGCTCTGCAGATAAAGCTCGTGACGATCTTCACTTTGAATATAGACCAACGGAACGCTTCGAGTCTCTTGGTCTCTAAGCCTTTCCGCTTGCGATCTAAAGAATACAAATATTGTAGTCCTTCTGAATGCGATGTTTACACGGTTCACTGGCATCTCAAACTTTATGGCAATTCGGAGAATATTCGAAAACGTGAACTACTTTTCTTTGAAATAAAAAACGAAACATAAATACACTGTTCAAAACCCTTTGTAGTCAAATTGAACTGCTCGAGAATTGAACTCAGTCTGTGGGAGGGAACATTTCTCTAACTAATTATTGTTAATAGAAACACTATTCTTTTTCGAATGGTTTTGTGAAAAACATATAGGATATTAAAGTTTGGTCGCAGCTTTATCGTTGATTAATAATTATCGAATTTACCCGATCTGCGAAGACAAGGCTTCCCTAAACTGCATAATGTTCCTCGCCGCGACAGCGTCGCGGTTCAGTACACTCACAAAAATTCCATTTGTAGTCATTGCTTCGGTGGTGGTCACAGAATTTGAAATCGTTTGAACAGGTTGAGTTTGTGCTACTGTAGCGATCGCCGGGTATTCGCCTGCAAGGAAGCCCGACTAGATTTCATGACGCACGAATCGATGAACTTTATATCGTACTCGATTTCCGAGTCGCGTAAGCCGTGATGGAAAGAGAATGAGAAAAGAAGGAAACATGGGAGAAACGTTCTTACCGGTAGAAATTCATTTAAGGAACGTAAAAATATTATGAGACAAACGAATATTGAAAAAAGAAAACATATATGTATATGCCGCGTTAATTTCTGTTTTACTTAAAAAATGAATTTGTTGAATAAACGCGAAACGCAATTAAAATTGTATTTACGTGCACTGTATGTAAAAATGTGTGTTATGACTTTATATATTTTATATAGTCGCATTTGTGGGACAACCCATTCAGTATATTTTGTGATTTTATGAATGCAACCGAAATTTATCCAATAAATTCTATAGTATCTACGTGTTATACGATATACAGAATAAATATCAAACAATGTAATTTAACGATGAATTCTTGCGAAAACGTTTCATTAAAAATAAATCAATACATCGACAATCTTTCAATAAATTCATTATGGTTACTTTCTTCTCGAATATAGAAAACATCTACAATATATTTTCGTAGAAATCTAATAAAAGTGGAATAACAAAAGAATAAATAAAGAAATAAAAGGCATAAGGGAGCTAATGTATGAATCATTAAACACAAAAATCACTATAGGAGAATCAATAAGCCCGCATGAGAGGGTCAAACCCTACTCTACCATCGTAATCAACGATTGAAAATACTTGTATTGTCGTCCGTGTGCACGGTGGAAGTGGAAGGTCCTTCAGGATTCGAAGGGTCACTGGGAGTTTCGTACCACCTTGTTTCGACCACATGACTCTCCGGCCAGTCGACCGAATCCCTGTCTGCCGGTATATCCTGTTCATTGATCGACACTAACAAATTGCAGCTCGTCAACGGTTTTATACAGACAGATATAAAACACGACAACTATCAATATTTGATTTTATATCGGTAGATTTTCAAATAAATGAACTGCCAGATAGAAATTTTCAATATTGAAATGACACTGAGCAGCAAAGATCGTGAAAGTACATGCTTATATTTGGAACACACAATTATCATTAATAAATTGAATGACTATGGGATGTGGAGAAAGAGAAATTGAATAATAGTCGTTGCTTTATTAACGCACACTATTTAGTGATTAATTTCAATAGTATTAGTTTGTTACTATACACGTATTACTTTGATATTGTTAAATCGTGTTTATTAAAAATGTACGCTGGCTATTCCCTATAAATTAACGCGAGTTATTCCGAATGAATTATTTTATGGTAAAAATTGAAAAAATTGTGACAGTATCGCCTTTAATGTATTTTTGATACTGTAATGGAGTACCTATTTGTATGACGAATGCAATATTTCTTATTGGGGAAAAGTTCCTGACATATCTATAACGATAACAAATAAAGCAACTTCTAACGATAATCTGAAAACGTTTCAATTTGCCTGAAGATAGATATCCAAGATAAGATCCTATGCAATTTTAATATGGCGTTTAAATGATGTAAAAATAAAAATAAAGAAACTAGTTGAGGACATTTGCCACAAAATCTTCGTTGTCTTCACACGCATAAGAAGAAAGAGTTTAACTAAAACTTTCTACCTACTTACGTAAACATAAGTTCTACGCAAAAGATATTGAAGTCTAGAAAAGAAAATATAAGTTTTATATTTTAAGAAATATAAAAACAAGCCGCCTGCAAGAAGACAACATTTAACTTATCATAACTGAACGATAATGAAATTTTCTATTTGATTGTTAGTTTAAACTAAAGATTAAATGCTTTGCGAAGAAGAGAAACGAAAGCTTTGTCGTCCATGGAAGATAAATTCTTTTATGGAATACGCTTAGGTTAACGACCAAGTATAATAATAATTTACCACTCGAGACTTCTAGCATCACGTGAGTTAACATACTTTCCGTGATTTCAGATACTTCAGAAGCGCCATCGATCATTTCCCTCTCGGATTCGAGTTTTCCTCCATTCTTCAATCTCACCAAACGTTTCAGGTAGGAAGCGGCATTCGGTAGCTTCAATCTGAGCTGTTCGTTATGATCGCTAAACGAGGTTTCGTTGAAAAGCAAGACGAAATATCGCGGCACGTGAGACATTCAAATTGTTAAATAAATATAAATGCTCAAAAACATTTTCTTTACCCGAAACTTATAAAGGCCGGAACGAGAAATTAAATTAAACCAAATTAACAAGTGCATGCTACAGAACAGTTCGTTCGCAAATTTTTTGTTATGCGAATATTAGTGATTACTGATTTAACATTTGGATACGGATGATATTTCTACATTTGCTGCTTTGTATATTAATATAACTTATATGGATATTTTTCTTTCTAATAGAATTTTGCATATTTCCTTTTTCGATTTTTAAATAAAATGGTACTTTACGCATTTTTAGTTAAATATTAATAAATATAAAAATCATTTTATAGAGATTTCATAAATCTAACCAAGTAATAACGTTAATATTGAAATAAAATTATTAAATACATTTTTCGATGTGGCGTTAGATACTACTTGAATTATTTAATGATAAAAATAAATAAGACTAATAACTTCAATAAATAATACTTTCTTTGCTAGTTAATCTAAACGGCATTCAAATTTGTAAATAAATTATTACACGCCAATTACATTACATTTCTTTTTAAAAACACTCACAATGCAATATAACAAATATAAAGCAGCAAATTAAGAAAATCACATACATATATGTATAATTAATAAAATAATTTAAAGATATCGTACATCTATAATAAAATAAAATAATACAAAAGTAAAACATATATAAACTGGGAATTTTCTTAAAGGTAAATAATAGCACCGCTTTATACTTAAGTAACCGAACTACAAACGATATTATAACAAATTCATAAAAGATTACGACTAATGCAAATAAGATGAAATTGCATTCGCAAACAGGAGAATTATTCATTTATAAGAATATCAAATTTATTAAAAGTAAACAGAATTTTCTGAGTGTCAAGCATCCAAGTTTAAGGTCTCACTCACCTTCTTGGTTATGTTACTCACGATAGACAGACTCATATCTTTAACACGTTTGTCAATGGAACCCTGCGAGTGTAATTCCCCCCCGTTGTTCGCCATGGAGGCGTTATTTTCCGCCACGTTTTCCGATGAAGGCCCATCACTCATAGTGAAAGTCAAAAAATCCACGAAGAGGTACACGGAAACTAGGCGTAGACCTTGTTACTTGTCAATTTTCACATCGTGCGATTTGACATTACCCGTCGGTTTTTATCGACCGTCACTTTTTCGTTGATATCACCTTCGTTGTTTTCCTTCGCTCTTATTACAACTTCAACATTTAAATAGTAATCGGTGAATTGCTACGTTACAAGACACTATTTGATGTATGTACTTTCAAACGAAACTAACCAAAAAAAAAAGAAGTCGTGGTACATCGAGTTACGTATATCTTACACGAGTGATATCTTATTATGCACTGTTTCGCCTAAATTTCACGTGATTATGACAGTTTGTATCAAACGAGCCTATACGACATTGCCAAGAAATAACTATCACTATTATCTATATCGGGAACAGAGTATAATCGAATTGTATCAAACGCATTCATTTCCAAAGCGTTTACGGTAAATGAATTTTTCAGTACTGAATATTATGTATGAAAAATGAAAAACAAATGCTTACAGGTTATCGAAAGAAATTAACAATTTGGAGTACATACATACTCGATTGGGAGGACATGGCGATGCAGGAAGCAGTGGTTACCGGACACATTGTGTCACCGTGCGATTACCACGAAAAATGACAAGCGATAATTCACTTACCTGATAAGCGTAAGGTGTACAAGGAACGTAAAATTCTCTGCTCATAATAATCGAAGCTCGGAACGGTTGTAAAATCCAGCTGACGAATCTTGTGCAAGTGTCAAAATGCCGGTGGCGCCATCTTGAACTCGTCTGGAGTCGAGGTCGTCAAGCTGTCACGAGGAAAAATTCACGATTTCTCTCAAGTGTAAATGCCATTTTTGTGTTTCCCTCATGAAGATCTAATCACGTTAGCTTAATCGAGCCTGTACACTTCCATACGAACTTCAAAACGTTACGAGGAACTCGAACACATGCGTTGTCAAATCACAGTACAAGTCACCAACACACAATACACATTTCACGCTGCTATTAGAATAAGCGGAGCTATCAAATTAATCACAATGCTCTCGACTGGACGGTATCGTTACAGATGTTTGAAAAGTCAAGTGGTAAATCCCTGTTCGCTGTTCAAAACTTCTCGCGGAACATTTATGCGATCAGAATTACGGCATTATACCACCTTACTACGCCATTTTCATGTGCAGCTGTCGACTTAACTACAATACGAACAAACCACCGTTCGCGTCCACTGGCAAGAGCCGACTGCCGCCAATCACGAACATCAAGCAAATAATAATCATGGCTACCCAACGTTTCGTTACACTAACGCCATCAGGCAATTTATGTATTTGAATCGCAACTTGACTTCCGTCGGTAATGTAAATGACGATAAATTTTTTTACCTTTGTTAACGGTCTTTATGTGTATGTTATTTTGTATTTATCAACATGTATAAACAAAGCAAGAAAAAATATATACATAGTTGATAAAAATATTATTTTTATTTTGTATCAATACATTGTATGTATTTCCGTATCGTGATATAAACCACGTGTTAAACGTCTTCGATCAGTTAAAAATAACCTAATGAGAAAGATTCCGAACGACCTTGTAGTTGTAAGGACTTGCGCAATCTGATATATACTTTTTATACATATACGTATATAGTACGTACATAAATTTCTAAATATGGAATAATTCCTAGAAGTTAATCTTCGAGTTTTTGATTTACATGTATGTATATTAATTTTTAGGATCCTATAAAACATATAGCGTAATTTATAATATGAAATAATTTCATTGTACTTCTTGAAACTAAATAAATTTTTCATAATATAAAAATTTCTACCGAAATTCGACAAATTTTATGTATTTTTAAAGAAAATATGGGACATTAAAAATCAATAAAACCAAAGTATTTAAAAAATATAACCTAATAAAAGTTCATATTTCAGTCTTTTATCGGAAATTTATAAATTATTTACAACTCGTTGTAAAGTTCATTCTACAATTTGCATCCAACACTGACACAACAGCATTTAACACCCTTCGCTCCTACCAATGAGCGAGGTGGATACTTCGAAGATGGATGTTTCTTCTTTTGTGATTCGATCACTATATTTCGCGGTATTAAAATGTCATTCCATGGAATCTCGACATCGTCAGTAACGCAAGCTTCTTCCTGCACTGGCTGTATATCCATTGGCTTCTCGAGTACAAGATCACTCCATGGAATTTCTAGTGTAGAATCGCAACTATCGGGGCTGTCTTGTTTTGATGGTAAGGTTTCCGTAATAATCAAATCTTTCCATGGTAAAAGCATAGTTCCCAGAGATTCTTTTTCCACTGGTTCTTTGTCAACATCTGTGTCATCCGTTTGTCCATTACGATCGTTCAAAGGAGTTAACGAAACTTCTTGACGAATTTTCATGCCGGCTGCTGGTAACGCGATATCCTTCCATGGCAATTCGATCTTCGAATCACACAATATAGACACATCTGAAAATTCTTTGCGTAAGTCCCTTAAATACGGTTCATGCCACATTTCCTCCTCTGGATTATATACGAATGTTTGTCTCTTCCTTTTGCATTGATCTCTCCGTTGTTGCCTGTGCAACTTTTGTTGAATGCATGTACAGCCTGCTATTTTCCTTTTATTGTCAGTCATAATAATAGGATATTGTGAAATATACGTATTTCACATTCAATAATATTAAGATGTGTATTGATATTTCGATATGACTTGTTAATTTTATCTATCTTATCTAACCTAGTGTTATAATTGGGATCAACGTAGTTTGTTTTGTTTTGCCATATATATCATTATTAATCGGGTATATATATGTATGTAGTGAGAAAAATAATTTCTTGGAACAGGTGATGTCATACTTAGATAAGCACACAAAGTGTATAATTTATATAGTAATAACAATTTTTCCCCCATTATTTCCTTTGTATTTCAGTTTAATTATTCCGAAATATAGATTTAATTATTTTAGGTTAGTTACTATACTTCCTTTAAAGAAAGGAAACGGCCTAAGGTGATAACTGAATAGAATGTATTTCAAATTTATATGATCATTGTTAAACTGATGTAAATACTTACAATTAGTATCAGTGTCAATGTATATATGCACATATATAGTACAATATATACAATACATACATACTAAAAGCAGAATTCGTTTAATCACGCGCATTGGCCAATCATTTGTACCTCTCATCACGACATCTACCGAGAAATGATAGTATAATGTTAAAAATCCACTAGTTGCCGATAAAAGGAAATCCGTGAAGTCTCTGGCTTAATTTCACAATAAAAGGTGTAAAAGAAAACATAATAATATTATTTTTTATTAAAATGTTTCCACTATAAAATTTATCTGTTAAAATAATCATAAGTACAATCACAAATACTTTGGTTAAATATGGAGGAGAAGGTGCAGAAATAGCTGACGGATACTGATTTGACCAACGCGGTAAGGCTACGTTTAGAAGGCAGCCATCTTGCAATCCCTAATCAAAGATCTTCGGCTAGCGGCTATCGCTGTCTGATTTTCAGCCGGTTAATATCAACACACAGTTCAACAAATGGCTTTAAAACGAATTAATAAGGTACGTGAATGATCAGAGGTGTTCGTATTGTACAAAGACAATCGGGTGTTGATGTGATGTGTGTCGAATGCGGTTGAACGCCCTTAACGATTTTGCAGTGAAGCAATGTGAGCCAGCATTGAAAATCATGTTGGCTTTTCCCTTTTTTTTTGCATTCTTCGGTTGTGCTTTGATTTACTTGCGTACCCGTTTATGTCGACATAGTGCATTATGCACGTTGCACAGTGCCACTTTGTGCCAGTGGACGTAGCTACGGTGACAGTGAAAATCTGAAAAAATTTTAAGTGGCTAGCCGATAAATTGCCGGAAGTAACGTAAAACCGTGCATTACATCTATGTATACATATATGTTTACTCATATATACATATATGCATGAAACTATAGATAACTTAGAAATTATGAAAATTTCATTAGAGCATTCATATTTCATTTGTGGATGGAAATAGCATTAGAAATTTTCTAAGTGATCCATCACCTATTTGTATCATAGCTCAATATAATTTTCACCATGTGACTGTAGCACACATTAGTTGGATAAAGTGAATCATTTAGGGATTGATATACTTTTTGTAATGTCTACCAACAATTTGACCTGTCAGTCGTTATAATATTTTTTAACCGAACCATTATTCACAGTAGCAGGACAAAAAATAGAAAGTTCTGGATGCATTGTTCTATGAGTAATCATATAATATACTATAATCATAATGAGTAATCATACTAAGTACAAAGTGATATGTCATTTATCTTAGCTTTGATTCTGTAACCATATGCTTATTACAAGTATTTGTGTAACAAGTACTTCAGGTATTTAAATCCGTAGTCGTACTTTGTTTTATCATATCATTAAGTAGTATTCGTTTGAATTAATCCTCCAAATTATTATAACTTCACTATAACTTTATGGCTATATTTTAATATCTGTATTGATACTTTGCATTATTTTATCTTATAATACTACTATTATAGTATCTTTGGATGATAATCTTGTATATAAAGAAGTTGAAGTTTTTCAAAGTATATGATATAAATGATTAAATTATACTGTATATTTATGGATTTGTATATTATATAAAATCTTCTAATTTATTTGTATCTTATATGTACAGGTGTACAGGGTGTTTCATTTTTATCCCACCAAGTAATGTCACTATATTCTATGATTAAAAATAAGAAAAAGAATGTTATATAAACATAGGATTGTACGTGTCTTATTACAAAGTTATAATAAAGATGCCAAATTTATAAATGACTGAATCCTCTTTGTTGGTTGATCTGAATTCTCATGGTTGACCATGTTTACTAAAGTTCTTGTTCAAAGTTTTGTCTGTTCTTGTAAATACTAAATTGACCTATGAGGTTGTTCCGTATAAAATCAAACAAGAAACCAGTTATTTATAATTTTGGTATCTTTGTTATAACTTTGTAATTGAGCATTTATAACTATGTTTATATAACATTTTTGTCTTATTTTTAATCATAGAACGTGCTGATACCATTTGGCAGCATAAAAGTGAAACATCCTGTATACATGTATGTAAGAATGTTCTAGAATACTTTGTTTACACATGTTTCACATATAATCTATACATCTATAGATATATACATCGTAAAACTTAAAATTTCATCATGCACTGTATGAAGATTATGTTATTAGTAGAATGTATTATTTAAAAAAAAAAATTAGTTTAAAATATAACAACTTCTTCAACATGGAAACATAGAATAAGTAGAACAAGTTATGTATTAGAAATATGAATTATTATATATAAAATACGAATTATTTATAATTATAACTTCATTTATATTATATACACATATTCCTCAGAGAAACTCTTTATTTATGTTACTAAAATTTGTTGGTATATTTAGGAACTTCAGGACCTTGGTAGAGATCCACCTGCGCAATGCTCCGCCGGTCCTGTGGGAGACGATTGTAAGTTCTTTGAAAGTATTTGTTTCTGCATGTGCTTCAACTAGAAATTGGCAAATCATAATTTGCCTGCATCACTAGTATAATTGTTATTATACTTTATGTAAAAGCACATTATTGCATTTGTTTTTCTAAAAGATATATGTTAATTATTATCAATGGTAACTGGAACTATTTTTTCATTATTACTGATCATTTTTACAAATTATATAATTTTTTGATGTTGCTATAATTATATATTAAATGATTTTTAATTTTTATGATGATCAATTATGATTTGTAGTGAACTGTAATTTCTATATCTAATCGTGTAATTGCTTTCAGTATTCCATTGGCAAGCAACTATTATGGGACCAGTAAGTATATAATGATCTTAATACTATTTCTGAATTAATTAGATTAATATTTATTAACTTAAAAGTACATTCTTAGAATTATTAATGAACATATAAATATAATTTGTGAGTATTATTTTCAAGTATCTTCGCTTTCACTCTGATACTTAAAGGTAACTTCTAAAATAATGAAACTCATATTATGTTACTTATGACTAACAATTCTACTTAAAAATATAAAACCTAATGCATGTTATCTTTACTATGATGTTTCAACAAGATTTTATGAATCACCTCTAATTCTGTTAAGTCATATAATCCTATTATGATATGATAGTAGTATAATATAATTATTATTTGGTTTTTACATTTAGAATAATTATGTTTACTACTTTTTATTAATATTAATATTGCAAACTAATTCATAATTTAACTTTATTAAATATAATTTAAATAAAATCTTTTATTATGAATATAAATAAAAGCTACACTATATATGTTCAAAGTATTTACAATTAAATATTATCACATAATTAGGAGTAAATATTATTTTCAGCCTGACAGTCCATACCAAGGAGGAGTGTTTTTCCTTACAATTCATTTCCCCACAGATTATCCATTCAAACCACCTAAGGTATGTTAATTACTTTTTCAATAACTCCTTCTATAACAATATACAAGAGGCATATTAATTCCTTATGTATATATGCAGGTTGCTTTTACAACTAGAATTTATCATCCAAATATCAACAGTAATGGGAGTATTTGTTTGGACATTTTAAGATCGCAATGGTCCCCAGCACTTACCATATCAAAGGGTGTGTACAAACTTTTGAACACAATGTGAACATAAAACTAATGAAATAAAATTTTTATGAAATCTAAAGTTTTAAGATAGTCTTTAAGAGAGAAAATTCTCTGTTGCTTTTTTAGTTTTACTATCAATATGCTCCCTGCTCTGCGATCCAAATCCAGATGACCCGCTGGTACCAGAGATAGCAAGGTTATATAAAACTGACAGGGAGAAGTACAATGAATTGGCACGTGAATGGACGCGCAAGTATGCCATGTGATGCGCCAATCTCCGTTGACTTCAACATCCAAAAGCCACCAACAAACAGCCCCAGCCTATTGCCACTTATGCATCAGCACCGATTGAAATTAGCTATGGCTCGTCTACTTTAAAACTTAAGCCAATACTCGGGCTCGAAGAATGCTCAGACAAACGTGATCAAACTGAAGTTCCCTTCGTCCCGAGAGGCCTGCGAATATTGAGACGTTGCCACAATGGCAATTAAGGCAATTTAAAAGGTGGTCACATAACATTATATATATATATATATAAATCAGGAAAAAAAGAAACATGTCCGCTTTGATTTTCATAAATAAAAATGGAAGTAAAATATAGGAGAGTGAAAGTAGGATTTGTATTTGAATTTAATAGTTTAATTTTTAATTATTGTGCTTATAATATCGCAACATTATATACCTACTTTCTCAGTGAAATGAAAACCTTGAACTGACAGTACACCTATTGTTAGTCTTAACGCAGGTGAGCAATGTTTGCCCGTCCCTTGGAACGATACGGTCACTTTTTTGTAAGACTGGGCTATATATAAATACTACTGAAACTATACCTGTATGTTTTGTTCAATTATTAAAATTCCTTACCTATCTAACAAATTCTACGAGTAACTCGAAATTTATGGTTTGGTTCCTGTGTGTGTGTAGCAATTTAATTATGCATATCGTTAATCGATAAATTGGACTATACATTTTGAAATAATTCAACATATACAAAATAAAAAAGTTTTGGTGACTTAACTGACCGCGACATAAGTACCTGCCGTTCATGGGCCCGTGCGATATTGATATCAATCAAAGGCATTCACGATTTCTTATGACGTGAAATTGACGTCGTTTGGCTTTATTTAGGTATAAAAAATGTAGTTATCGATGTCACTATTTATCGATAAATGATGAAAGCGAAATACGTTTTATTTAAATTCTTACCTAAAACATATTACGAAGTAATTAAGAAATGTTTTAATGAGCCCTGGAGCTTAACAATGGATTTGTAAAATCCTATGAATTCATTTCATAATAGTGCGTCATTATAATTATCAGTAAAGTCATGCGTCGTACCTTGCGAATTAAGAATTCGCCCGTCGCTATGTTTTACTCTCGAATCAATGCGTTTATTATTGTTTTGCGTGTAAATTTTTCTTTAAGCGATAATTTTTTATTATTATTTAGTATTTGTCTTAAGCTTCCTTTTCATCCACAATATAAGTATAAGTACCTTCTCTCTCTCACTTTCTCTTTTTCTCTCTCTTCTCTCTCTCACGTCCTATTATTATATTACAAACTCTTATACCGTACGAGAAAAATAACCGTTAAGTAGATTTTAGTTCCCTCAAGTACTCACGATATGTTTTCGGTAGTTACATATTTTCCTATATATTGTGGCTGCAAAGGATTCCAATGAGATATCAAATTGTTTCTAAAATCCATTTAACGCAATTTTTACGGGAAGAAAAGGACGTGTTGTCATTCAACATGTTTATTGTTAGTTTGTTCAAATTAATCTAGGAACAATGCACCTTTCGTTGGTGCTACCAGTGTTTCGGCTTTTAATCATAGAAAACGAATACAATCCGAAATATCGTAAAGATGGTCACTTAATTAGAAAGTAAGTAAACGATTTTGTCTTGCGAACAGTGTAAAGTGCGTTAACGAGCAAGTCTTGAATGTAATCGGTGCTTAAAATATGGCAAGCTCACGGAGCAAGTACGAAGCCTAGAAAAGACAAATCGATTAGTATGTAATATGGTATATCACTTGTTAATGTCGATTTTGTCTCATACGAACGTCTACTACTGTAATTTAATTACAACTAAAAATGCGCGGCAAATCAGGTATTTAAATATTTGCCTCGGAAAGTGGATCATCGTTCATCTCTATTAGAAGGAAAACTACTCATGTGTAATTAATTATTATTATCACATCTCATGTGTAATTATTATTATACATATTATAATTAATTATTATTATTTTAGCATTAGCCCTTTATATAATAAATTTCACATGATGATAAGGTATAATCATTCTAATCACTTATAACCATAATTATCGGCTATAAAAGAATTGTTTTGTTATTTTCGTTCTGTTCTAAATTCTATATAAACCTACATTCTACATATTACTGATATTATTGTTTTTTCTCTGCATATTTAAAATCTGTAATATACTCCATGATCTAATTTAGATTTCGCAAAATCGACAATTTAATGCTTCTGAAATAAGAGTTCCTTGTTAATTTTAAATACAATCCATTACGCATTTAAAGAGAAAAGAAGGTATATTGTAAATATTTGGGAATTATCTTTCTTAGTTTTCAAACTCCCAGGATAAAAAGAATTTTCAGAAATAGAACTGGTGTAGCTGATTGATCCAAAGTTTCGCCACCGTATAGGATACAGGATCAATGTATGACGAAATTGAAACAAATAAAGGACCTTTTGTATAATCAGACTTGGAAGTAGTAGATGTCTTTGTCAGACTTTCACAATGAACGGACTCCGTTCGTATACGTTGTAGGATCTTTAGATATGTTGAAAAAACTATGAAGCGGTGAAAGTAGCAATGCTTTTCCCCTTTTGCCGTGGCTGTTCTTGACCGCAGTGTTAGCAGAAACCTGCTAAAGCAATGTAGTTAATGATAGAGATAAGAATATCTTTGCCCGTTCAACAAGATTCTTTGAAAAAAAACTCGATAGAAACACGAATCCAGCTAAAATTCATCCATTTCAAATCATGTTTAATCACTTTTTTCGAGTTAGTAGTCTAGTTAATGTCTCAGCACGAATGTTTTGGAGAATTTTGAAATTAATTCAGCTACAATGCCAGTTATAATGATTAAAAATTAAATTATTGATAATGTAGATAATAGAACTAATAATATCGAACGATAATATCAGTTCATTAATAAACGAAATAAGTCGAATGCGAATTCACTTCTTTTACTTGATCTAATTTAAACATTTGATTTCATTTTATTTTTACTTATTGAAAATTAATTCGATCGAAAGCTGTTCCTGTTATGATTTTTGAAAATATAGAATGCAATAGAAATTGAAATTTCGAAAGAAACGGAAGAAATTTAGTTTTTATCGCGAAAGTTACATAATATACATTGGAATATTTATAGAAAATATTTAAAGAAGCCTCGAAAAACATTTTGCAGATATATGATCATTGCAAAAATAATATTTATTGTGCAGTATATGTATTGCCAAAATGTATACATCTCAGTTAAAATTTAAGAATGAAAATTTAAACAATTTATAAATCTGTTATCAAACATCATCCTATAACTTCAATGTATACTATGCATATCTTTTCTTCAGTCACGTAGAATGTGGATTTATGAATTAGTAATAAGTAGTTTCAGCAAATAAAAAATAGATTAATAATCAAAATTTCCGTATTAGTATTTGTATATTCGTTAGTGACGCATAATACTTTTTATTTATTATAATTCTACTTTTAGCATCATAATATATAAAGAATTTATGGAACGTCTACTCACATTATTTAGTCACCGAAACACAAACATCTTTTTGATTTTTCCAAAGTCTTAAATTTTATCAATTATGTCAATAAACCTCTGAATTTTAATATTTACATTATAATAACGATATAATAGGTATCTTCTTGATGCATGGAGAATGTACTCTTTATCTTAGATCATACATTAAGAAGAATAGAAAGTTTGAGAAAACGAACTTATACCTGATCCAATAATATTCATATCTAAGTGTTCTGTTAAGATATGTATGTGTAATGTTAATAGATTTACACCTGTTGCTAATCAGTTTCTATTCTTTCAAAATGTTTTTCTCACGCACATGACCTTCAAAAATATTCATAGCACGGCAATGTTCAATAACACATATCTCTCAACTAGTAATTTTAATTTAATAATTTTATGTAAAAAATGTAAAAAGATAAATGTTTCAATAAAATCCGCAAAAATTTTGAAATATATGCAAGCGATAAAACAATAGCAATTGGAAGGCAGAAATATTTTAAGAAAATTGAAGTGATTTAATAATATATATTTGAATTAAGAATGTTGGTTTTACAATTTAACACTTCGTTTTTAGTCGTCAAGTGACACAACAGCCAAAAAATCAAAATATAGACCAGTTATATTTTAAAATATTCTTCTATGTTGTCTGTAACTTTGCTACGATCTTCGAATTTTTATACTTCAATCTTGCTCTCATATTAGTCAAAAAAAGAATTTGTAATGTTTCAAGAAGACGTTTAACATACAGTTGAAACGAGGAAATACACATGAGACATTTTTCATAGTTTGGCCAGACTGTGAAGATATCCTTTTTCATAAGAAAAGTATAATTGAAACGAAAATGACGAAAAGAACGTAGCAGAGTTAGATACATGTATATACTAATACGTATACTGTCAAGAATACCAACGATAATATAATTGAGCATAAAATGACTCTTATCAATATTTTGGTATTTGGGATTCATATATTTGTTTATAACAGCATTGCTAAATTCTAATTCTTTTAATTTTAATTCTTTTTAATATATCAATTTATTCCAGCTAATACACACATTTTATCTGTTGTGCACAGTTTTTTGCATCACAAGAGATAAACCAAGTAACGTCGAAATTTAACATGAAATATATGAAACACGTCATATTAATTAATATCTGATTTTACATAAAATCAAATAATAAAACACATAAAACATATGTGTACACTATACAATCTACATACTTAAAATATGTATAATTAATATATGTATATTTAAATTCTGACCTTATTTAATTTATTGCTTAATATGCAAAATAAATAAATAAAACTTACGTTTCTACTAATTACCATAAGTTTTTTAATATATTAAAAAACAATTAATTCAACAACGTTGCTGTAAACAAATATATATATATATATATATATAGGACAATAATCTTGCGAATACCGTGGTATTCGAATGTTCATGCGTGTTACTGTATGCGTAAGCAGAAAAGTAAGATTGGCACGAAGAGACGAAGTAAATATAAAAACTCGAGTCCATCGCTAGTCTGTAGTACGAGAACGTGTTTCGATCTATCGAGCGGCGCTTTGGACCGTCTGGTTACGGTGCGGTTTGTTCAGTGTCAGTGCTGTTCTCGGCACGCTCGGCGATCGAGGTTGAGAATAAGGTGACTTCGCTGCTGGTGGATACACGATTGTGAGAAGAATGTGCCGATAGATCGACAATCGGCCGACTTCCTGCACCCGCCGCGACCTTTTCAAAACGTTGATTGCGATCGCTCAATAAACGCGTATCGCGAGGGCTTCTCAATCAGACGACAAGCCGCAGCCAAGTGGTACGTAGCATTAAAAGTAACGATAGTCAGACACGTTGTTCGCGATCATTGCCAGAGCTTAACAAAGAGAAGACGTTTTAAATCATTTGAAAGTGGTATATATCACGCTGGTATTGCAATTAGCGTACATATTCGAGCTGCGGTGTCGCGTTCACTCGTCGAGAACACGCTTTATGTTTACGAACAAACGCACGCATTCATCCAACGACTGATTCTTCACTGAGAGTTTTCACTAACAAATTACATTGTGTTACATGACCGAGCGTAATGTGACAACGTAAACGGGCCATATTTTCTACGTCGTCGTCGTATTCGTTGCCAGCTTTGCAAAGAGCATTATACTTTCGAGCTAACAAGTGATGAATACCGAAACGAATATTTGAAATATTGGTAAAAATTATAAATATCATCATTACGTGTATTTTTTCTTTTTTATAAAATATTTCACTCACAAATTTTGTAGATATATTCTCTGTCTTTTAATGAAAACGTTTTTATATGTTGTTCATTATAAAGTAACGATAAATAAATATTTTAGTTTTGGTTAGAATACGTACACGTAGCGATTGGTTGATTGTTATCAATGTAGATGAACGAAATTAAGATTACGATGCAAGAATCTTAATTTCTTGATAATTATTAATTAATTTTAATTATGAATTGTGCGGACTAAAAATTGAATTAAGTGGAAGACTACTCGACCTCTTGCTCCTTATACACTCTGGTTTTTATTTAAGTATGAAGATAATGTTTGAGGATATTGATGCGTGTATCTAACATGAAATTAAATATGCACGATGATTACTTTTGTTTAAGCGGTTTAAGTGCTGAATGAGAAACTAAGGTTTAACATGTCCGTTCGTTTAAATTCCACTTTTAAATACCAGAACTTTTAGATAAACCCATTTTAGATATATATTTTGTACTTCTAAATCTAACTTTATTCGTGTGACATACTAAATCTATCATTTATTTATTAACATATCATATGGCTATGCGATATAAAATTCATAGAGAGAAAGTGTGTTAGGAAGAACAAGCTATTTGAAATATTGAGAATCTAAAGACAGAGAATCTAAAAGTTTACCTAAATCGAATAAAATAAAAAGTACTATTGCGTATAATATTAAATTCATAAATTTATCGTTAAACTTTATTTTACTAATTTCCACGCACTCTAATGTATTTCAAACGGATATTATAACACGGACGAAAGAAGATTGACATTTTTTCATTTTCACTTACACATATATTTCACGATAAATAAAGAAAATTAATAAAAAAACAAAGAAAATAAATAAAATAACGAGTATGGTATATAATAAAATCTGTACAAGAAAATATCTTAATACAGAATTACCAACTATAGCACTCATCTGAAAACGGAAGCGCAGAATAGACATTATTAACAGGTTCCACAGGGCGCATTCAACTTTCTCATAGATTAAACACGAAAGATTGTTCGGTACGCAAGAGAGAGTGAACAGATGTCTTGTAAACACACAAAATAACCAGACTATTGTAAATCATAGTTTCCCGGATATTCCTTACCGAACATGTTTCGAAAGTTTACGATTTAAGAGAATCGGCATTTATGCCGGAGAAAAAAAAATTCGGTCGAATTGCGGTCACTTTCATGCATAATATACGTGTTCATTGAGAACGGTTCGGCAAAAAATGAGACATTAAAAAATGCAGCTCGTTTACCGTGGTTTGTAATTTTCTTGTTACATTGTTTCCATCTGGCGTTTGACAGCTTCCTTCTCGATGACACAAATTTCTAGCTATATCCGTAGTAGTGGCAGGTACAGATACTTAAAAACTTAAAAACTTTGGACTTTTACGACATCTTTTTTCTTGACATCTCGTGTCAGCTTTGTAGTATCTTATTTTTTGCAAAGAATTCGCGTGTAAAAGGATAATCGCGTGCACGAGATTTTGTTCGATGAAGATTTCAAAACCGCTTGGAGACCAGTTGGAAACCTTCCTCCTGTGTCGTATGGTTGATATTAAAGCCACACGGATCATCGTGACTGATAAAGAAGCATTGAAAATCACGAGTGAATGCAATGAAACACGAATACATTAACGAGCATAATGAAATAAACGTTATATTTTGATGGCACTTCTATTCGACTTAAAAAGTACCTCGAATGACTCCTTAACGAGAATTTAACACTGCACCACCCAATTGGATTTTTTATCCATACGTTCCAATTGTATATTCGTGTTGAGAAATCCGGTTCAGTATACTATAATTTTGTATTCAGTGTTTTATGATGATATCCACATATTTGCATTACACGTGTATATGCTTGTAATTCATCCTATCAGCACGTGAAGCACCATGTTCATATTTGAAACTTAATTGACTTAAATAGCGTTCTTGAGTGTCTAACGTGTCAGAGTGATAATTTTCTAACTAATTTAGAAATCTTCACAGCAGCTAAAAAATGTTTCAAACGTATAATAAACCTTCGGAATAAATTAAAAAATAAACCGGTGCTATGAAAGTAGTCAATTCTCGTTTTAAGATAAACGAAGTAGATTAGGCTATATTATTTGCGTTTTAACAATTATGCCATTAACAACGAAGAAAAGATTAACTTATTGAAATTTGCTAGTAATCTAACTTATTAACTCAAGTCAAGGCTAACGCGAACAAATCTATATCATCACGGCCGTACACGTTTTAATTTGTAATTTGACTGTATTCACGAACATGCTTTATAAAATAAAGCTTATGTACTTTACGGTATCAATGCATCATGTTTGGTTAAAATTGTCGCTTAATCTTCTTTTCTATTTACAGACTAGAAGATAGCCGAATTTGTTCAATGATGAAATTATTAGCAGGCGTGGAAGAGGTAAGCGACCAAAGCGAGAAGCAGTCGAACAATGAGGAACTGCACAATAACAACCATGAAAAGCAACAAAAAACAGATGTCACGCAAGAAACGATGAAGTTGATTAACGGCGAGGTAAGCGCACGTTTTATAATTATTACTACTCGTATTTATTTATCATTTATATTTATTCATGGCAAATATATGTTTCGTTCTTCGAGATAAGATAATAGATTCCGACAATGAGTTATTTAAAACAATAAAAAGTTGAGAGACCGACAGACGATATCTTTTCTTTCTTGGCAAAATCTTCTGCAACTAAGTAGATAATCAGTCGAAAGGATGTAATTGCATGTTTTGAGTTTTATTATTATATGTTTTAAGTTGAAGCTTGGTACAGAACGTTGTTTAACGTGAGATGAAAATAAAAATTTTGTATAATGTCAGTTATGTTTATCGGAAATAGAATAGAATAGTCATATGAAACGAAAATGGCCGAGACTTTTTGCGAAAAAACATCGCGCGTATTCCAGCCACAACTTTCACTTTGACTGGTCCGTAATTACTGTTAGATCACACAGTAGCGTATTCTACAATTGTGTTGTGCCTGGTATGCTCTATTTCTGTTTGACGTATAAAACCTTCAGCTTTGCAAAACGTCGATATGCATTTCCGAGCATATAGGTTGTTCACCGACGTGTATGATTCTGCTTTAACGTGATTCCATACCTATCAAGGTTAACGATGAACTTCCAATACAAACAACGAATCATCGGGCAGTATTAACACTTTTTCTCTGCATAATTTTGCTTGAAATTGTTATCGAAAAATAAAAATTCTGGGTTTGGGAATAAAACGGACGATCGAAATTTCATGGAAAATTTAAAATGTACAGAATACGCGTTATACGAAGAAATATATAATATGTTGAAAATAATTGTTCATTAGGTAATATTTAATAAATTAAGCGAATCTTTGTTTAGGTTTAATTCTTCCGTCTATGTTTATAAAAATATGAAATTGCATGAATATTCACAGTCTAGCGATTGTTTTATATCGCAGAAACGAAAAGATCAGTAATAACAGTAGAAAGTGAGACGATATATCTGTATATAATATTTCTTTAGATATTTATGGATCTTATATCTCTTTTACTGTGAAATCATGTTCTGGTAATACGAGTTAGAACAATGAAAAATCTACTGTAATTAATTTGACTGAAAGTGTTTGTTTTCACGGAAAGAGCTTTCGCTTCAATTGCAATTAGAAGATCAATAATACCATGAAAAAATGAAAGAAACATCGATTTTTAAATATCTTAATTACGAAATGATCACAGGATATTGGCGATTTGAACTGTGTGTTTTTTTTTACGTTTATTAATATGTTTATTATAGTGAAGGCTTAAGATTGTTTGAAAGTTTCGCGACACGTTGCAATCATCATGGTAAACAGACATAATACATACATAACTATACTAGCTGCGGATGAAGAAAATAGCAAGGCTGGTACCAAGTAGTACTAGAGCTGCTATGCCGAAGTGAAAAATCGATTTCGCTAGTGAAAGATACAGGAAAGATAGAGAAGAAAGCCCGTAGTATAAACTTGACACACTGAGATGAAAGGCAAGTCCCGTTGTGGCCTACTTTACAGCTTTCGTATCTCAAGATAGCGACCAAATTTTTGCTCTTATATTCTGAGATTGCCTATGATCTATTATACGTGATATGCTTAATTGCAATGAAAACTATCAGGTTTACAAAGAAACGCAAATAATTCGCAGAGAAACTCATCTGATTAAATTTGTAAGTTGTAAAAGAAATTCTGACATTCAATTGCCTTTTCATTCTGTTTAAATTATATAAACTATCTGATTGAATTAACTGTTAATGATGCGCGAATGCAAATATTATAAATGAATTATTAGAAATTTCTATATTATAGAAGAAATTCTGTCATTCGTCTGCATTTTTATATTGGTTAAATCGGATATTCATAAATCACCGAACGATCTGGTTAAATCAGCTACTGATGATATACAAAGACAAACATTTATCAATGAATTATCTCGTGTCTTCGTCACGGATATGATGTAAACATTTGATATTTTGCTTAGATATAATGTAAATATTTAATGTAACATGGCTCTTTTTAACTAGCTTTTAGTCTACTAAGTTATATAATAAAAATGACTCAGATTAAAGTGTATTTAATAACGAAATAACAGATACTGATTGCACAATGTATATATTAGTGTTATTCCAGTTCGCTACGAATTTCAGAGGCATAAAAATATCTTCTGTTTATTTATAATGTGTTTACAACGTAGTATTTGTTTATAAATGTAAATATTTGTCGATTCTTATAGAACGTGTTTTCATTATTATATGATCATACAAAAAGCTTTATCGTAAATTACAGCTATAGGTCATAAACCAATATAACGTAGAATTTTTTACTACCCTGATGTAACCTGGAAATAATAATAAATCTAAACATTACACACATTTTATCTACAAAATTATGTAAAGTATTACCTAAGTCCAGTGATAAACTTTCACTCTAGTTTGGTCTTAACAAAGTTAGGATTACTACAAATCGTATATATATATATATATTTTCATATACATATAAATTTTTACATCCATATTAACGCCACGTATATACTTATATTTATGTCAATGTGCATTCCTTCTTATTAGTTTACATAGATCTATCTATTGTAAAAACCCCCATCTATAGTACCGACGTTACATAATATTCTGTTGATATAGAAGAAAAGATATAACAAATGAATTTATTATCGTTACAAACTAGCGAAGTGTTAAGTTGACAGGAATAACTCACTCTTGATTAAAATAATATAATATCATTACTATTATTAATTACCATTGCGTAAAGTATAAAATATACAAGTATAATACATGATATAACATTTTCTAAGATCGAAATTATTTTTTTTAAGATTGAAAAATGTTGGGTACATTTTGCTCTGAATACTCTTTAGAATTTTTCACCATTTCACCGACTTAATTATTCAATTAAAAAGCTACAATACTTTCAATACTACTTTCATCGTCCACAGTTTAGTTAGCCTAACTTAATATTTAAAAATAAGAGTATCTAAAAGAACAAGATCTTTTAACATTACTAATAAAAAAACCTTGTTTTGTAAAGTTCTTGTGAAAAAATATTCCAACACAAATACAATTGTTAATAGAAGTACTTAGATGTAGTTGTAATTCCTTTCAGGTATACCGTAGGCTTTCCAGAAAGGTGGACGAGTCACCTATAAAAGATAAAAAGATTACGCTTGACGATGAAGAGAAAATGAGACGTCTTCTTAATTATGAAGAAGCTCCTGAATATCTTCAACATAATCCTTATATTCGTCACGGATATCGAGGATATCTTACAACAAAATTATGTATCGAGAGGTTCGTACTTAACATTACTCGATATCAATATGATTTCTCGATACGTATGAAACGTTAGAAACACTTCCGATAATACAGGAGAACCATACATATTTTCCACAAAATCTCACGTTCAGTCGTATTTACATTTTTTAAATGATATGTAGCTATTATTTGTAGGTATATATGTAATACGAAAGGTTAAGAACTCGAATTACACACTGTATAAGAATACATAATAAATAATTTGAAAGGATTTCTAAATCTTTTCCAATAATAAAAGTCTTTTTCTAATGATCGCTTATAATATTCGTTTGATAATTTTAATCTACAGTTAATCCGTGTTGTAAATAAAAAATAAATCATTACTTATGTCTTGAATGCACAAAAACAATTTCGAAAAGGGGAATATTTATTTCAGTATATTCTGGTGGACAAATGAAACAGTAAACATATGGAGTCACATATTCGGATGGATGTTATTTTTCGGTCTGACTCTGTACGATCTTTGTCTACTAAATATTCACGCACCCTTTGGTGACAAAGTGATAGTAGCACTTCTACTGATCTGTTTCCAGGTAATATTCAGAAAATGTCTTTTTCAATCGTAACAATTCGAGTATTCGCTATTACAAATTTACAAAAATAAATTGTTTAACATATGACAAATTAAGAAAGAGTACAAAATGAACTGTTTCAGGCGTGTATGATATTATCTTCGGTGTACCACACGTTTTCCTGCCGAAGTGAAAAAGATTATTGGTGTTTTCTATCATTTGACCTATTTGGCATTGCTTTGAGTCTTTTATCCATATATATGTCTGGAGTTTACTACGCTTTTTGGTGTCACAAGGTAAATAAACTATTATCAATTATCATACAACTTCTAAATTATGTATCGTCAAAGGTAGTATTTAAAAGTTTAGATTCAAATCTAGATTTTAATCAAATATTGCGCACGTTAACTTCTTCTCTACTTAGACGATCGATAAGGTAATCGATATAACTGACTTGTTTAAGAAGCTTCGTGCTACGTGTATTATCGACTATTTATAAGAACCGGTGAAAGTAAAATTTTCTTTGAACGAAAGAAAATATTATTCGATATACTATCCGAACAAAGTAAACACGTATAAAGTAAAAATAATAATCAAAGTACTAAGAATGTCATTAAATAAACATAATGGCTATTTTTATTTAATTAAACATCCTCGTATAACATTTATACCAGAATTTGTTAATATTAAAATACAAATTAAATTAAAAAATAAAGGTTTCTTTCATGTAGAAGAAATTATTTATTATTACTAAACAGTCGTAAATATTTATTATTTCATGCAGGAGTTGCAGAGATTTTATTTGATAACGGTGTTGGCAATTTTTATATTTGCAATGATTCTGCAAATACCAAAATTGAATGTCAATGGAAATGTCAAGCTAGTCGTTTTTGTCGCTTGGGCAGCTTATGGAGTGCTGCCAACGCTGCATTGGAGTATTGCTATGGGTGGCATGGACAACCCGATCGTTAGAATGTTGCTTCCAAGGGTGCTAGGAATGTATGTTATTAGCGGTGTAGCGTTCGTTATTTATTTAAGCAAAATCCCGGAACGATTTTGTCCAGGTAATCAGTCATTTTTTATTTTCTAATCAAAATACTGAAATTAAATTAGATGCCTAATTTTTTGTTATAAAGGACTTCTCATAAAAATAATGAGATACTTATAATAAAAGACCCGCCTTAAGTTATGTAACATTATAACTTTGTCTTTAATAATATAGATTATTTCACTAACTTTAATTAACCATTGTTTTATTAGGTATTCAATCAATAAAATATAACATAATTAACAAAAATCCGAAATTCAGACTTTGCTAGTAACGTTATGAAGTTGGATCGTATGAATATTTAATACAATTTATCTGACGTCAATCGACCGATAATTTAAAATGGAGAGCGTTAAATTGAATAAACATGATATGGAGTATATTTCCCATCCAATCTATAATTTTATTTTCATTGCATACACTGCCGATCATAAACCTTAAGTACATGCTACTACATGCAGCAGTTGCTAATGTTTAATACGAATCGAATGCCCTGCAGTGCTTTTACTATCAAATTACTTTATTATAAAATTATTATTTCATTCTCACATCATATATATATATATCTGATAATATAAAATACTAATTAAAATAAAATGTGTTAAAGTTTTCCAATAAATGTAAGCAATAGGTGTCAAAATACCTAGAGTGAAATTTGTATGAATATATTAGGTTTGTTATATGAAATTTTCCAAACTTCATTAGCGGTGTAACGAGACATGATTATCGTAATTATATTGAAAACTAATCCGAAAATCTATATAGAAGTTAGCACACAATTTATTGTAAACATATTGCATTCAGCATGAGTAGTGGTACTAAATATATAATTAACATTAAATATAATCTCATTAAATATTCTGGTTTACTAATAATCAGTAAGTGACTATTCAAATACTTTAATGATCTTTTTGAAGTGTATGCTTGCTATAAATATATCCTAATTCTTATATACATTTTCAGATTCGTTTCTAAATTTTCTAATATAATCATATAGTTATGTTTCATTACAATACTAGTGGAATTTTCAAAATATCTCATATAACATACATAGTATATTGAGGAAATGTTTCTATAAATATTCAAATACTTTCGTGTATCAATGTACCTGCTGGAATATTATAGGACTATATTATGTATCATATCCAAAAATATTGAACAATGTACGGATGGTGCAACAAATACTGCTACTACAATTTTCGCGAACCATTATATGACTAGCATTTGTACGTATTTCTTTCTGTTGGACACAAAAGAAGCTTTCACAGATATAATTGAATATAAAACGATACGTGTATAAATAGCGAAATTTATTATTATTGTTGCGTGATTGATATATTATTAGTGTTTTATTTTGTTGAAGGGTGGGTAGATTATATTGGTTCGTCTCATCAGTGGTGGCATGCATTGGTAGTATTGGCTCTTTATTATTGGCACAATACTGGAATGCTATACGTGGAATACAGAATGAACCACGGCTGTCCAAGTAATATAAGATTATTATGACAGACAGACACTGACGATCATTCAGGTATAAAATACATATTTCATATAAGAATGATAACCAATTAAAAAAAAATTAAGTTACTTAAGCTATAATTCTATATTTTACAAATATAATCTTAAACTTGTTATATATTTTCCAAAAAATTAACTACTTTTAAAGATCACATGGAAGATACATGATAAGTCTATATTTGTTAACTTTTTTGTTTTCAAGAAAGTATGTTTAGTTCAAAAAACTACGTCGTGCAAAAATATATTGTCTTTTAATACTAAATTCAACAATTTTTATATACAACCAGTAGAGTAACTACTGTTGTGGCAATCAATATTTTTAAAATACTCAAGAATAGAGAGATGGTAAGAGCTCGTGTTTTATAACCAAATCGAATGAAAAAAACGATTTAGATAATATAGAATTGGTCGACATTGTATCGAATGTTAATATCACTTCTTTACAATGGACAAAACGCATGACTTATCAGGTTTCTTTTCTGGTAGCCTTCATTTGCAAATTTTTAAGTTTCAAGCTGATTGCTTCTTTTCCTTGTTTTATTTAACCACATTTATACGATTGTGAATTGTAATAATGACGTAACATGTATACGTAATTATTTCAGGCCATGGTTTTATCATGGAATGTGCTTGCGCTATGGAATTCAATGTTTGGTCGTCAGAGTATTACAACAAACTACCGTTTTACGCTATTGAGAGAAAGACAACTTGCGTAATCGTGAATCCATTGCAAGCATACCTTCATCGACAGGTGTTCTGATGTTACAGTGCGTGAAATCTGTAGAATTTAGTTAAAACAACGTTAATACGGGTCCTTTCAAAGTATCTGAAACGTTCTAATGTTAGTCATTTTTATTTATGTTATATTTATAAATTTTAAATAGACGTACCGCAATTTCTTTTTATTATTTCAATTTTTATAACAGACATCTTTCTTAGACATTTATTTTATTCCCATGTGAGAAACAAGCTTGCGCAATGCTTTTATTGCAATAATTATAATTTACAATAAAAAGCAAGGTTGCAAGTATTAATTGATTATTATTAATAATATGTAACTCATAAAGATGCAATGACGAAAAGTATTTTGTAATTGCAATTGGAAATTTATCCGCAGGTGGCAAAAGTTTCTAAGTTTGTACATAATTGACGCAACAGATATTTATTATTTAATAAAATAATAACATTGGAAGAACGTGAAGAAATTGAAAGAACTACTTCTGCAGTTGTATGTTATTAAATAACATTTGTAAAACTTGCATTGTGTGATAGTAAGATAAAAGTAATATAGTAAAGTATACACATTGATTTGAACAGTGCCTGAAAACTTGTAAATAAAGAGTTGTAAATGAGATAAATGCGAAAGTTTTCTAGAAAAAAGGAAATAAGAAAAATTTAGTCATAAATTTGAACGTTTTGCTATATAAAAGATACTTGATTATTATATAAAAATTATTTATATTCTGTTTTCAAACATCATAAGAAATTATACCTTGTTACTTCTATAATGGCAATAATAATATATTTTTCATTAGCTTGGATCTTTTATTAACTGATTCAATAATTGTAATTCTCAGTTATAATATTATGACCACTAAAAATGAATCAATATATTTAGTTAAACATTACATATTAAATTATACAAAATACCTGGATTAAATATTTATGCGATTAATGTCAGCTATAGACTTTGTCTTCACTTAAAATAGCTGTGAAAAGTGTTATTTTGCATAACTATTTGCAATATTTGTTTCAATATCTTGCACGGTTCAATACATATCAAAAAAAATTACGAATGTCCATTCTGTATCTGTAAACAAAGTAGTTTAAATAATTACACTTTTATCAATTTTTTATATGATTTTATCTGAAGTAAGAATTACGTATTCTAACAAAATATAATTGTAATAGAATGTTATTACTTCCAACTGTTAAATAAAATCGTTGCCTAAAATTATATTGTTTTTATTTATTTTTTACTAATAATTAACTTTTTAATGTAATATAACAATAAATTATATTAAAGTATATCAAGTAAAAATTTTTTTATAACAATTATTATCTAAGCCATAAAAAAATATCTATAATATTGTTACAATATTATTGTACTTTTCCAAATTATTTACTACGTATTTGCAACAATAAAATGATGATTATATCATTTATTAAATTATAAAATAACTTCTTCAAATAAATTTTAATTTTCATAATATATTTTAATGAAAGGAAAATAAAGAACAAAATGTAATTTGTATTGGAAACAAATTCATTATGTACATATATAAAATATAATAAAGGACTTATTTGTTTTTAATTTATCATATAATATATTGAAATCAGTTGTATAAAATTATAATAAATGACAAAAAAAGTAGCAAAAAATAAAATATTTAATATATTAAGAAAGTTATAAAGATTATATTCGTTACTTCTAGTATATAGGTCGAGGATTATTTCTACAGGCATTTCACTTTCATGAATGTCGAAATCACGATCGAAATTCATAAAATATGTACGTCTGGATTCTATATCATGGATGTCGGAATATATATTCCTATATGTACAGATATGTTACCAAACTTAAGAAAGCTACATTCCCTATATTCTCACTAGAAAGTGATTAAATATTTTCCTTTGTACTTATCACCGACAATTAGTCAAATCTGTATCTAAATTTTGACAAACTTCGGACTTAATGGTATAATCATGTATTTTACAAATTTTTGAAGTAATTTTTATAATGGAAAATTAACTCACTTAAAGAATTAGTGCAAGAAAATAGTTTTGAGTTTCGTGTACTTGACACTTTTGAGTAGTCTTCGTCTTCCCATGAGGTGTTTAGTGGAGCAAGACTCATTTTCATTGTATTGACTGTCTTGCTCGGTCGTAGTGTACGAATTTCTCATATATTTATCAAATACGCATCTTTTAACAAATCAACATGCCGAAAAATAAGGGTACGTAAATAATTGTGTTTCTTTGTATTTTTTTCCTTTGTAAAACTTGTATAGAATTATGTGCAGAAGGTCGTGGACTTTCTGTACAATGTGGTTAGTTTCTTCTAACCTGTTAATGTCAAGTATTTCTTTAGAATCGTTGAATATATTGTTGATAGACAGAGGTTGAATATTTTTTTTGCAAAATTTACGAGAATTAATCGGAATAATAATTTTTAAACTTATTTTTTTTTTTAGGAAAGGGAGGTAAAAATAGGAGAAGAGGTAAAAATGAAAATGAAACAGAAAAAAGAGAATTGGTTTTTAAAGAAGATGGTCAAGGTAAAAATCTTAGAAATGACATTATGATATATATCTGTGTTTTATTATTTAAATCCTTTGAATTGGGTTTATTTTTTTCAAAATGATACCATATGTTAATAATATTAAGTAGACGATATTTTAAATTGATAAAATAGTTTTATAACTTTAAAAAAATGTTTAGTCCATATAATTAGGAAACATATTTTGAACAACTAAATTTTTATATTACTGCTTCATGTAGAATACGCACAAGTCACAAAAATGCTTGGCAATGGGAGGTTAGAAGCAATGTGCTTTGATGGAGTAAAACGATTGTGTCACATTCGTGGAAAATTGCGGAAAAAGGTATGGATAAATCAAGGAGATATAATATTAATTGGCCTGCGAGATTATCAGGATGCAAAAGCAGATGTCATATTAAAATACACATCAGATGAAGCAAGGAATTTGAAAACTTATGGTGAATTCCCTGAAACTGGTAAGTAATCACTATAAAATACTCGAAATATGAATGTATGTTCAAACTGTGAAAGTATATAAGCTAAATTCGTGAAATTTACTTAAAAATCATGTTCTATTTTTACAGTGCGTATCAACGATACTGTCACCTTTGTGGAAGATGGTTTTGATGAAGATATTGAATTTGGTGATGAAATTAGCGATGATGATGAAGATGATGTTGACAATGTAAGTATCTAATATCTTCAATAACATTTACAAAATATAATTATATGTTTCTTGTTGTATAATTTTAATTCTATTTGTAAGTAAAATATTTTTGGCTTTATAGATCTGATAATCTTCAATATAACTATATTTAAAAGGTATGGTACAAGAGTGCATGAAGATACCTATTTGTTTCACAAGATACTATTATTTGTTGAGCAATTAAGATAATTAAAATTTTTTTGGAATAAGTAGTCAATTTCTTGTATCTATAAATAAATTTTCACTTGTCCGTGTAATATTGTGTTGCAATCTAAAATTGTGAAATCCTGAATTTTCAGGATTCGTAAGTGTCATTAGACATATGGTATTCACTATATAGCCTGTCTTTTACTTTCATATGATTTTAGGTAGAGATAATATCCCATGTTGAATGGGTATCAAATATGTCAATTTTTTAAAATTAACCTAAAAATGTGCATTGAATAAAGTTCAATGTTAGAGAGAGTAAGCTTTTAAGTGTGCTGTTTGCCCAAATTGAGCTGCGAATACAAATAGTTATGTATTTATGTATAATATCAGTACATTGTTCTTGTAGTAAATTTCTTTTGTATATTTCTTCGTTAATAACTAAATAAAGTGACATACATGCACTGTCATTGCAATTTTGAACAGGGGAAGTAGTGAGCACCATACATCACTGCAATTATACTTCTATATGTATCAAAGCGTTTCATTGACTCATTTGTTACATAACATGTACAATTTCCCAAAAAATGTAATTATGCGATTGTATTTTCGAATAGGTCAGTGTAATATTTGAATAATGTAATATTGAATTCAAATGTTTTCATAGATGAAACTAATTTCCATAAAAGGTGAACTGCATATCTGAGAATTACACATATTTATTTCAAGAAACAAATTATTCGTTATATGAGATTTCTTACAAATATTATTTCATTCTTCTGTACTTTGTATTAAAAAATTGTCAATACAGTCAAATCATGTTAACTGCTGTATAAAACATTAATTCCATGAACATGTATTAGATGAAATTAATGTCAACTGTTAACAACGAATAAAAATATATAAAATACTAAGTTTTCTGTATTCATTCAATTCCTTCAAGTCCATTTAACTGTAAAAAGAGTTATTTATGTAAAGATTACAGTTCTCCTCAAAAAGTTAATACGAAATGAAAGTTTGCTTATTTAATAAGAATTTAGTAGGAATTTAATAAATTATTCCCATATACCATAAATATTGAGTAGTTAATATTGTTTCATGCTTAAGTATCAATGAAATTTCAATAATGTTTTCTCCATGTACTTTCTAACTTTTGCATGTTTAAAAATTTATCATGATATACAACAAAAATTACTAAAGTATAATAAGTAGGGTTGGGTATAATTTCATATTCTTGATGTATCATCCTTTTTTGTTACAAGTACATCAAGAATTGTGATGCAACAGTTTATTTATTACATTGTCGTTGATAACTCTATCACACAATAGTATATGATAAAATCATACCTTTTTTCCATTTCTGTTACTTTTTGATATCGTACGTGTGTACAATGGCTTTATAATTTTAATATAACATTGTATTAGTTACGTAGGAGTAAAGCGGAGGAAAATTAGAGTAGCCGCATAGTGTATACGCGTTATTCATAAAACCAAAACCATGAAATATACAAAATTACGTCAGAGCTAGAAGCGCACTGATGCGATACTGAATGTTAAATACATTTTTATTTGAACGCAGGTATGGGAGGACGTCAAATCTCTACATATTTTATCTACGTTGATAATTGTTTTTACGCGAAATCGCAGTAACAGAACAATCATAAGATATTAAAACGACTCTATTATAAACTTTAGTCAGAGTGCCAACGTTTACCTTATAAATTTAAATCAAGTTCTATGATCGTCCTGTACATTTCGTTAGAAGAATTAGTTACAACATTTCACTGAAGTACTATTAGTAAAAATTAGAATTAAACAAACGAATTAACGTTTCAGACATTTAATTTCGTATATAACTTCGTATTAAAGTTGTTCGGATTGAGGAATGAAATAGGTTTGTCCTACCATGTTTTTGATTTAAGAATGTTTGTAGTGGGTGATAAGCTTAGGCAATTACAAAATGTGTACGTATTTTTTATAGCGTAACATTACTGGCTTATAGAAAATATTTATGAGAAAGATTTATAATTATGATTTTATAGTTTATGAAGATACATACATTATACCTGCATACTGTAGACAAATAAGTAGCATATAGAATAAATAATTTGAACTTTTTCTCAATTAAGAATTAAGAATTTAATTATTGCCTTATAAGCATATATTATGTTTAATAAATATATATCATTAGAATTATATGTATATATTATATTGACATTTGTGTTTAATTAAACCAATCTTTTTTAATAAAGTGAAATAAAATAGAAATAGAATTTGTACGTACAATATTCGACAAATTATAGATACAGACTTATACGAAATTCGTTATATGTAAACAAGTAAATCTGATTTATTTGCACTTTAAGTAGAAAAAACAGGACTAAAAAACATAAACTAGCCAGTGAAGTTACGTGGTCGACACTGTATTTGCATATTTTTTATCAACGTACTCAATAGAGTATAGACAGTAGTTATTAGTAAAAAATGTACTGATATACTGCAGAAAAATGACAGTGAATAAAAAGATTCTGTCGTCAATGGACTGCAATAATAGTTCGTCGTGTTACATTGGTTTCTTGCGTCTCGTGTAAAAGGGAAAATAGTTTTTTGTTTTGTAATACAAATAATGTATCGTAACAGTCAGAATATTTAAATGCCAGTATCGCAACGTCCGTAATGAATTATATAATAAATGTTACGACAGTACATAGGAGCATAATGTTTTATTTTGATGCGTGTGTGATTGTGCCTTTGGTCCTTAGGTCAAATAGGCTCTAGGCAAGTCTATTAAACATAGAATAACAGTCATTATAGATAATAATTTATAAACTTCAGATGCATAATTATATCTTCTCAATATATTATACATTAATAGAATAGCTTATTTAAAGTATGTATATTTATGTATATATGTATATATATATTTTTTCTTTTAAATACATACTATATACGATTCCTTTCTGTGCCTTTTAAAACTGTGTTATACATTGAAAGCTAACGCTGCTTAAATATTAAGACGTGTTTCGAGTCGTAAGAGTTTAAACAACACATTTTTCTCTATAGTCATCATGCCATTTGCCTCCTCTTTCGTTTCTCTTTTTTCTTTTATAATAATTTTAATAATTTACACGATCGCGATACGAAGAATAGATCGTCGATTAACATTCCCTCCAATCTCGAGATTTATGCATGTAACATTTGTCCAATGATTCCGCTATATAAATAAAATATTCATGTTTTAATCTTGCAATTATTACAATCGTATAATAGTACATTTATATAAGTTACGCTAAGAAATTATCATATATACAATTAAAAATTGTTAGGAAATATTCTTTTAAATAAGTTAAATTTACATTGTATTATGATCCACGAAAACATTTATTTCTTGTAGCTATTCAAATCGGCAGATAGACGGACATAGTTCGCACTTTCCCAAACAAGTTCCCCAATTTTGCACCTTGTCCAAATTTCCAATGATTCGAATAACAACAAGAATTTGTTTCTTCTTTTAGAATCTGTGTATGTGTGTGTATGTGTGCAGTTCATCATCAAAAAACGTGACACGAGTGTTGCTGACCTATCAAGCGGTATATTGCGCGGATAGATATACAATCATCCTAAAGCTAAAACGAACTGCCAAGTGGCGAGTTATGCAAAGTCACCGAACATCTGCTCTTTTTCGATTCCATCTCGCGTATCTGTTCCATATTTCAAAAGTGTCTATCAAATATATATCGCCGTAATGTTTGGTCGGGCCTGCATCTCAGACGAATATTTTCTTTTACGATTTCATCTTTCTTTTTTTTTTTCTCTTTCATTGCTTTTGTCCATATTGTTCCTGTAAGCGTTTGCTCCTTCGTTAGTTTTCTCTTTCTGTTTCTTTTTTCGCTTTGAACAACACGAGAAAGGCGTTGTACATGGACGGGTTGGCTTAGTGAAGACTAGCGAAGTCAGCTAGTCGGACTAGCGACGACATACGTTATTTAATCGCAAGATTAAACGTAAATATATAAGGCAACTTAATGCAACCGAAAGGCAAGCAAATCCGAAGCATAGGCCATGAGTGTGAGAGTAAATTGTCGTGCATATTTTTCATGTGTTTTCACCAAGCACCGATAGAATAATTCGCTATATTATTTGATATAGACGCGAACAGGATCTATATCGATAGATAGATACTCTTCATTTTTTGATTTTATTTTTATTTTATTTATAGAATTGTCTCGTTTAACGTTCGAGGATACGTTAAATCAGACAAGACAGGTGCTTCCTTTGATTAGTGCTAGAGAATTTGCTTTTTTTTATAATTGATTTTTTTCGTGTTTTATTATGCACGATTAGCAGATGACAAGGAATTTCTTCTTGTTCCAATAATCGCCCACGAGACCCTTGTTGCTTCACTGTTCTCGCCTTTCTTCCATCATGAATCGATCGACGATCTTCTGCATGGACTCTCGCAATTCGTCTGGACCACTGGCGGTTCCGCTGGTCGTTGTGATTACGTGTACGGTTCTCGTTATTCTGCAAAGGAGTAAATTTTAGCATTGTTTATCTTAAACGCAAAGTCAAACTAATGACATGATGAATGAAAGATATATTAAGCTTATTCAATTATAGACATTAAACTAATTTAAGTTATGTAACAACGAATAAAAATGTTTAAACTCAAATAATGAGTTTTACTTCTATTCTATTTTATTTCGAATCTTGTATTAATAAATTCACCAATTTTTTTTTTTCTTTTTTTTAAGAAGACCTAATTCTTTAGATTATAAATATAAATATTAATAACACTTTCAAATACAGTGAATTTGACCCAGTTTGACTGGAAATTTGTTGAAAATGATTCCGTTTTATAAATACCTTTCCTGAGTTTCAGGGTCCTCTTCTGTCGTTGTCGTTTCCATGTAGGATGGCTCGCTAAGTTGCAAAAAGTCAGATTCTGCGTAACAAATGAGAATTTATGAAAAGACATGTTCCTGCGTGTGGGATACACAATATCTTACTATTTTAGCGGTTCACATAGATACAAGTACCAATCGTATATATCTTTCAATGTTACATCATGCCCAAAACAAGGGGTAATACTAGACACATATAAAAAAAGTAACAACATCGCTATACATTTGACGATACATAATATATAATACGCATTTTCACTCAGCCAACTATGCAACCGCTTTTCTTACATTTCATGTACATTATCTCAACGTTTCGTTATAAATATTTTACGTATTCATTTAATGGTCGTGTTTAACGATGTTTCAGTTCATAATGTCTGCCACAGGAAGTGAATAATATATCATTGAAATTATACTATGACATATGAAATATAATATTCGACTCCCTATATGCTCGATTATGAAGTACTTTACGCATGCGATCTACGATTATCAGAATAATCTTGATTTGAATTCTCCTTCTTCGAATTTCCATTTCGTCACGTGTAGTACAAGTACTATGGCACTAATAGCAGCGCTCGAGAGTCTATATAGATTAATTTGTAATCATTAAGTATGATATAATTACTGAGGCACGTTTAAAATATTTCTCACAAGATAGGTTTCGATTCTTTGGATTTTTCATTGGTGAAAATCCTCGTGTTCTGAGAATAATGGAAGGAAGACAATCGTGTTATATTTTTACGTAACGCTACGTAACAAAATATAACATTTATAAATTAATAACTACAACGTTTATATGTATTAAACGCATCCTATTATATAGAATGCAACAAAATATGATTTAATTAATGGTTTACTTTATTCGGGGATATTTCATAGGATACTGTGCATCGATTCTACTACACGAACATATATTTTTGAGATAAACTGTGTTGCAAAAAAAAAAAAAAAAAAGAAAAAAAGACAGACTATTCAAAAAGCACACACATTACTTCGATTCAATTACTTCAGAATCCCTTGGAGTTTCACTGATAAAGCAAAACGAAAAGAAACCTTCCTTGTAAGCAGGACTGTGCTGCACGCAGCGAGCTCGTGTGAAGCGCTGATAAAAGCTACTGAATAATAAAGCGTTTAGCAGTTAGTCATAAGATATATAAGTACTAAAACTTTCCGATACAACAGAAGAGTATTCACTACGGTGAAAACTGAAATGGGGATTTCTTCGGTGGAAAATAAGTAAGATTACGTTTGTAAGGATAAGTCTACAAGTCGTATATTCTAAAAATCGAGTCTATCGAGTCTTGACCAAACGCTACCCTACGTAAAAGGATACTAATTTAATCGTCATGAAACTATGGAGATACAGAAACGCTACGTCAATACACGCTATGTCGAACAAATTTTTAGACGAAAACGATATATTACTCGTTCGTACTGTAAACATTTTTCTAAAAAAAATCATTTCCAATGAATAAAGAATCAATATCAAAGTATATTCGAAATTCCAACGACTAAGATAGAAAAAAGTATTTGCAAATTATACACTCGTCGACAGTTCGAGCTTTATCATCGTATCAACAGTATCGTACTTACAATTTTCGACCGAGGAAAACGCTCTCTCGTTTTGACCGTAGCTCTTTGAAACACCCTGTATATAGTGGCAATAAGTTTAAAGGGGCGCGTACTAACTACATCAGTTAGTGTTGTTAGACGAACGGTCAAGTGTTACTGCAAGTATTATTACGGTTTTGGATTTATCGGCTTTCCTTGGAAACGGAATGAAAGAGAGGCAATTTTGTGCATTCTCATATATTTGCGTTCCTCCAACACTTTTCTTCCAAACATTTCTCTTCCTTTCAAAGACATATTTTACAAATAGGAAGATTTGTAGATTTATTAGGCTTGTACGTCTTTTTAAATATTTAAAACACACGTGTTCGAATATTTATTTCAACGTTTAAACGGATGAATATCTCTTTTAAAGTAACTTCTTCGAATTCGACAAATATGAATCTTTTATTTAACATGCTAATCGAAGAAAACTAATTAATGCCCAAAATCTCTTGGACATAAGTAATCTTTTAATTTATAGATCCCCTAATTTTGATTTCTATTAGGAATAAATCATATAATATCTATATTTGCAAAAATGAAAATTAATTCGTTTTTGTTAATGTCAAATGAAAGTTTCTGGTTGCGGTATAATCCGGTTGATCAGTAAACACATTACACTTTTACAAAATTACAAAAATATTTATATTGCATAAAATTTGTATCAAACTTGCAAACGACTGCTTGACTTTTTTCAAAAAATTTGACTGCTCGATTACGAGTGTAGAAAAGTACTAGCACTAGAATTAGTCGCGCTTCTATCGTTAATTATCGAAGATTAATCTTTAAACACACGCGAAATTATTTGATCAGAAGAAAAGTACAGGATCGTCACAAGTGCCGTGTAAACTTGCACAGAATCACGTCGGAAGTGCATTTGACGAACGAACACGATTAGTGCGATCGTTCAGCCATTAGCGTAATAACATTTTTGCAAACTCTAAACACAAAGGTTGGGGCGTTTCCAGTTTCACACAGGTAAGAATCTAACTCTAAGATAAACATTCTGCATTGACAAGCTGCATCGATCCGTACGAAAAGTACCTTTCGAAGCGGTGGAACGTTCATTTGGAACTCAATCTGTCGAGCGATCTTGTATGGTGTAAAATGGTTCGTGTTCAGACGCACGTGTACATAGATAAAGGTTACTTACATGACGATTCGCCTAACAATCCTAACGTGACTAAAATATACGATTTGTTGGTCCCTCTACACTTTAGCTTTATCTTGAGTTGCTTATTGTCAGAAGAGCTAGAAAGGGTAAATAGTGAAAACTATAGGACGCATGAAATTAATGTGAGAATTCGAGCTCTATTATTTTAGTTTTTCTTGGGTACGTGCATCAGGCGTAGAGAAACGCTATTACGTGGAGGGATGAAAAAGTGGAATTATTGCCTTGTAAAACGCTGCAAGAGACAAACTTAAAGATTGGTATAAAATGCGATAAAGTATCATGCGAGGTGTCGATTATATTTTAAATCATGCAGCATTCGGTATGTCGCGTCGATAGAATCAATCAAACGTGTGAGAAAAAAAAAAGCTTGCATACGAATCCTTTTGAAAATTTATACTTTCTCTATTACCTGTTTCGTAAGTACATGTACGATGCTCTATATCTCTCTTGAATATCATACCTACGTGATGATTATCATTCTTGCAATTACATGCTCTAGATATTAAAAGCTAAACCAACGTAGTAGAAAATTAGTTTTAATAACTGCAGTTATTATTTGTCTACGGTTTCTCTAAAATTAGCATTAAATCGTGTGCCTGTATTTATCCCATTGTTGCTTTCAATATTACTATACGGTATATTGAATAAACATATATGTAAATCGTCAATATTCAACTTCTCTGGGACTGTGCATACTGTAAAAATATCATTTGTTTCTTAAAACACTGTGTCTAGAAATGTGTAGTTGGAGGGTTTCTTTTTTTAATCCTAAGCCTATACATATATATGAAATACTTTATAAATCTTTATCAAACACTAATATCATATTCTGTTAATTATGGTAAAATTATGAAAAACAGATGAAAACGAATTTTCTAAATTTTATATCACGGGACGAAACGTTGTATTACTATGCTTATTTATTTCTTTTCATTCGAGAATCAATGTTTAATTTACAACGACTTTCAGTTATCATATCATTATTATCATATTATTACTTAAAATATTCGAATAAATTTAAGAATAGGTATAACATACAAACGAAGAATTTTAATTCCACATATTTGCTAGAGAAGTACTAACATCGAAATACTATAACGTGACAGCATTTGAATATGTTACGCGTCTTTAAAATCGTTTCATTCTTTCTATTAACAGAATAAGTATTTAATGTTTAATCAAACATTTATGGACTCTAAACAACCTACTTGAAAATATTAATAAATTAATAATAAACTGATACGGAGGTATCAACTTTGTAAAACTTAAACTTGATAGCAATTTATGGTGTATCTAGAAATTTATATATTTTAAATCTTTCCCAATTCAAATTCCTCATAATAGAAATAAATAAAATGAAGGGTAAATCGTACCCAGTTTGCCTCGGGTCATTGTTAGAGAGGGTGTAGATGGCACGTTGGAACGTTCGTGGCTCCAAGACAAGAATTATTGCTAGTAGGACCACCAATGTAGCGGCAGCTACGCTCATCCAACATGCGCAGCCCGCTCTACCGGAAGTCTTCGTCCTAGGTGTTCCCTCAACTGTACTTCGCCGTGTGCTCGAGCAAACCGACTGTATCGAACTGTCTGTTTCTGTCGCTTAAACATTACGTCCTCCTATGAATTTTTTGCTATCCGATTTGCATGTATACTCTTTTGATAAATTGATTCGACTGAATTCTGCGATCCCACGCCGTGATTAGTATGAAGAAACAGCGGGCGAAGTATGCGAAGAAAATAGCAGCGATCATCGCGTCGATGTGTTCGATCGATGCTTTTGATTTTTTATTTTTGTCGCATGACAAGGATATTTCGTGTTTTTAAACATCGATGACCCGAAAGCTGAGAAACTTCCGCGTGCGTTATACCTCTTGTTATTGACGATAATTATGTCCTTTTGAGGATTAATTATTGTAGATAATCCGGGTTAAATTCACCCCAAACGTAAAGCTTTTGTTGATGACTTTGCGAAGCCGAAACGAATTTTTTTAAAGATTTGCCACTGAATTTTTTTAGTGGATTGTTACAGATATTTCACATATATGAGGTACGATATGGCCAATGCGTTATAGGATCACCCAATTAATGCGACTTCAAGGCTGATAGTAAAAGATCTTGTAGATTTTTATCGCGTGAAATGATTAATATTCGTCGTGTAATTCTTGGTATGTTGAAAAGTTTTGGGATTAAATGGAAAATCCTGTGTATGTGATCTTTAATACGTGTACCATCGCTATTTCGTTTTGTATTAATGGATTGGTATTATTATGTATTATATTATCGATGTGGAATTTCGTAAAAGATATCGGACTGATTCAATCTAAAAAGTAATATCATATCTTTGTATCAGTACGCGTGAAGGTATTTGCAAAATTTATCAAGAAACTTATATTTTATAATTTTGAAAAATGTTTAATTCGATATTCAGTTTTAAATTTTCGAAAGTGATATGATATTTTTCTATAGTAACTAAAGATAATATAAGATAAAGTTTTCAATATGCATAAATACTTTCAATTTTTTAATTCGTTTCTCTCTTTCTCTACAAGTAAATTAGAATACGATATTTCTTTTTATATATGTGTAATTTTAAAAATTCCTCGGGTACAATGTTTGACCACGAATGACCATCAATGTGAAAAGTATGCTAGTCCCAGAAGCACCTGATTGCAACTTTATCCGTTTAACCAAAACCAACGATAGGGGGGAAAAATAGGATAAAACTTCTCTTTCAACGAAGCACATTGAATCGATCACCAACAACCCTATGATGTAATACTCGCCCATGATAACTTTACGAAGAATAAAAAAACCACACACGTATGCAGATTTTACGACTGCATTTCACAAGCTTTGTTTTTCCTTGCGAATGGTTATCATCGTTTTATACGGTCAATATTCTTCCACCTTGTGCAAATACACCTCCAGTTACAAATGTTATGCAAGCTTAATATCATGCAACATCGTGTGCAAATAAAAGAAATATATATATATATTAAATTAGCCACTGACACAATTTTTTCGCAATTTATCAGCAAGAAAACCATATTCAATTATCTTCGTTGTCTAAAAGTCCATCTTTCCATTTAGAACTGACTTAATTTCTTTTAAAAGTAATAATTATAAAGTTATCTATCATTTATATAAATTTCGAATGATTGTATTTTTTACTGAATATCCTTAAGTTTCCAAAGCCTTTAAAATATACAGTTTTCTATAGCTCGTCCTAACATTTTCTTCTTAGTTAGTTCATCCTAATCTATTTCCTTTCCAAATGTTAACACTTATTCTTAATTCGAAGAAAATCGTACGAACGTCGTACGTATATCGTTTAAAAGGCCTGAATTAGTAAGTACGGACTTTGCAAGCTAAACCGAGATTGGAACAAAAACGATAAACAGGTGCAGTTGCATGCAAACAAAGCGTGCCACAATAAAAGCATACAGAAGACCGCAAAATTCACGTTCTCGGATCTGACTGTCTCTCGGGTAACTTGGTTAGCGGGATATGTACATTGCTTACTTAGAAGGTTAGCTGTGAGTGCGGTACCTTGGTCGTCCTCCAACGGGGACAGTTCCGCACCTTCGTGCAGTGCTACATCAGACCCGCTGGAACTGCCCAATGTACACCTCTTGCTTGGAGATCTTCTCCTCGATCGTGGTGAATCGTCACTTTCAGTATCGCTGTTTAAATCATGCCGCGAGCTACCATTTTTAGTATACATGTCGCCATTACCGGAACTAGGCGACGTGTCTTGAGAGAGTTGGCTCTCCCATTGCTCTACTTTCTCGTCGTTCAGGAACGAACGATCTGTCAGACTGCCATGGGCCCACGGCTCAGACATCTCGGTAGTGCTCTTTATGATCTTTGCCGATAGCTGTTCGATATTGAACGGCAAACTATCACGGCCTTTTACAACTGGCATCGGTATATCACCGTAATCGCCACTAGCCGCCATAGCTCTTGCGATTCGTCCCGTTTGTTCCGTGTCAATGGATTCGGTCGCGAAACACCGTACAGTCGTCACCGTCTTCGTCACGATCTCCCTCGAGACCACTTCGTCTGTGACGCTTCTCTGAACCTTCGATATCGTTGTACGAGTCGCGCTATCGTAACTGCTTGGCAAATTCTCTACAATCGTCGTCTCTGTCGTGACAAATTTATCCGGTCTGGATAAATCTGTTTCTTTATCTTCTTTAGTCGTGACTGTTACGGTCTCTACTTTCTTTACGGTTTCACCTATCTGTTCGAACTTCTCAGAATCGAATAAATTGTCACGCATATCTGCTGTTTCAGTCGTAGGTCTCGTTTCGTCCGATACTTCGGGTTTTATCGAATCGCTCTTCTCCTTATCTTCTTCCAGTTGTCGCGCTTCTTTCTCCCCGAGCGGTTCCTCTGACAGCTCCTCGAACAACTTGTCAGAGCGTTCTACTAAATCTATCGACCGCGTGGCGAGTGAATCTATCGTCACTTTTGGCTGATCGTCGTCTGATTTTAGTGTTTTACGTTCCTTCGACTCGGTTATTGTTTTGCTCACCGTCGTTTCGTTATCCATAGATTTCTTTACTTTCACCGGTATTTTACTTTTTGGGCTGCTCTTTTCCGGGGAATGCCCTTCTCGGAGCGGCTTCGATTGCTCGTTTGTTTTATACTTGAGACTGTACGGCCTGCAGTAGACTTCGGAAGCTTCTCCGAACTCTAGATCTGTTTCGATGGACGACCTGGTAGAGTGTCGCGGGGCGGGAACAGGTTGCTTTGTTGGAGCAGAAGTAGCATGCCTCTCTACAGTCCCATCAATCTCAGCCGAATCATGCCCTGACCCATCCAAAAGGACATGGACAAGAACAGGAACAAGGACATAAAGCACATTGATACACACTAAGAATTTCAAGTCTAGCCCAGCTGCGACAGTTGGACTGAAAGATTCAGCGTGTTCTGGTCTCACAAACGTACTTGTGTGTACGCGCATACACACGAAACTCGTGTGCCCACACACGCATGCATATTTTACCGCATTATATGCCTGTGTGTGTGTGTGCAGCACACATCTACATTTAGTTTTTAATTTAGTTAGTATCAATACTGCAACAGGATTAGTATGTTTATAAAAACACTCATCATATATAAATGGTGTCTAGTCGTGGCGCCTGAATCTTACTAAAACGTACCCTGCAAAACAACTACGTTTCATAGTATCAGAACAAAAAAATTAGAAAGGAATACTTCTTATTTCTCTGTTTCTTTTCGATCTTTAGAGTTTGCGGGGAATCCAACTTAAGAAGCGTGATTCTTGTGAACTGACTAAAAAGCGATTACTCCTTGTTACAATGAAGAGAATCGGTGTAATAAAGATAATAATTTTTACTTACCAAACTAAGTAAATATAAAAGAAAAATTCTCTAAGCTACGTCGTCTCAACTAAACATTTATTTATTCGACATTGCTATATAGAAGATAGATCGAAGGCGTCCCAAGTATTCGAATTGTCGTACAAAGAACAGAACTTTTACCGTTACTCGATGACGTTTACTCTATTATGCCGCAAAGAGGTATCTATTTAGTAAGAAACGTGCGCACAATATTAGTGTGAAAGCGTCGGCAGGTGCTAACTATGGAAGATAAAGCTAAATATAAATGAGGGCACCAAAATAGATTCTGCTAATGTATTGATCTTGGGCCTGCGATCTGTGTTCGTGAGTTTTTATACTTTCTTTGGCCATACGTTACCTGATTTTGTCGATGATAGTGCTTGATCGGCTAAACTCTGTGCTCGTCTTGCAGCCTCTTCGGTAACATCTGAAAAAGTAGGTAAACGTGATGTAAGAAAACGGATAATGACAATTTAAACATTGAAAGCAATGATTTGACAAAGATTAGATGAATGATGTTTTCCCTGCATGGCATACCTCGGTTCATGCTTCGCTAGTTGTGGTTTCCTGTTAATTCAATGAGATATATTACTATATAATAAATATAACGTATGATACGTATTTATGTTATGCTATAACAATAAAGAAATGAATAGTGAGAAATATGGTTTTTGTTGCTTTGGACCGATAATCTCATTATCGATGGATAATAAAACATTTGATCGTGGATAATATTAAAATATAGCATAAAAAACCTGGAAACATGCATTAAAGAAATGTTAAAAAAGTTAAAACGCACAAACTGAAAATAATAACAGCAAATAAATAGAAATAATGTAAACACGTTGTTTTGCATATGTCTTTTACTACGGTCGATCACGTATTTTCTTTTCGTTTAGATTTCTCATACTATAAAGTGCATGTATTAGATCAATAATTACATAAACTGTCTATACACGTGTACGCTAAGAATAAAACAGATTTTAAACAAAACCATAAGTCATAGTATTCTTATGTTATTACTAAATCACGTATTCCTGATAAACATTATTCTTTTATTTTTGCAATGAAGATAAAGAACACGCTGTTTCACTTTATAGTACGTTCGACGTTCTTGCTTTATAAAAGATCATATAAACATTAGTACACTAAAAGTGATTGAAATCAGAAGTGTTAGAGTTCATTATGAATGACAGAGTGCAATGGCCTCTTTGGCCATTTTGGTATGACTACCAAAACATAAGTTATAGAAAAGCGTCAACTTAATTAATCATGTTACACACAGCTGGTATGTAATATGGATAACGCAATTATTGCAAGATACCTTCGATTCTACTGTCAGTGTACTCGGCGGGACTGGGTGGTGGGGTCGCTGCCGTCCGCACAGACTTTCTTACGACTGTGGTGACGGTCTGTCGTGTGTGAGGCTCGAGGTGCTCTACTTCGCTAATCACGTTTACTATTCTAACCGTACTACTGGAACTATCCGACGAACTACTGGAGCTAGTTAATCGGTCTCTCGAGGAACTAACTTTTTGTGGAATGCGAGATATTTTCTTGGGTATCGATTCGCTGACACGATCATCGTCTTTAGTGCTTACATCGGACAATCTGAGCTGTGCCTCGGAACCTACGCCAAAAATAGGATCGTGTGTACCGAAAACTAAAGGGGTAACAATTTCTGTCGTAGATTTCACGTCTCTCCCATGTTTTAGAGTTCTTGATTCGGGCTTCGCTTGCTTGGCGTACATGGTGTCCACGTTTTCGTACAAATGAACGTCTTGAAATTGTACTTTGTCCCACGCTGCATCGCGATTCATTTCTTCTAAAAATGCAGTTACGCCGCTTTTATGTTGGCTGCTATCTACGACGTACCTTTGTTCTACTTGACTCGGTAACATTTCTTCGAAAGATCTTTCTGTATCATACAGCTTTTCGCCAACAGCTTTGCCGGCATCCGATACCTTTTGTACACTCTCAGACACCTTCGTGCTGACTATGGTTTTGGTTTCTTTTACGCCAGTTTGAACTTTGTCTTTGGTAGCTCTCGCATCTGCAACGGATTTACCCACAGCAGCATCAACATCTTTTCTTTTTCCAGACGCCACCTCTCGGGCACGAGCTTCTTCCTCTACGGCCTCCTTTTTCGTTTCATCGACAAACTCTTTCACATCGCCAGATACTTCATCCGCAGCGTGTTTTGCGCTTTTAATGAGGCCAGAAAAGAAGCCTCCACTCTTTTCCTTGGCCTTTTTACCCTCCTTCGAAGCTTTGTCTTTCGCTGTTTTTGCTCCATTCACGACTGTGTCCACTCCAGATGAGACTTTTTGTTTTACGATAGAAGCATCCTCCTTAACTTCTGTGACCAATTTTTCTTTCGCTGCTTTCGCTCCATCGGTCGTACCCTGAACAGCTGTTCCTACTTTTTCTTCCGTTTTCTTAACCGCATCAGTAGCTTGAACGCTTACAGCTTTGCCAGCATCCGATATAGCATATGCAGCACCAAGTACCTTTTGACTGATTTTGTCCTTCGCATCCCTTGCAGTAGTTGAAACTTTCTCTCCAACATCTTTTACATCCATAACTACTTTATCCTTAGTTGCCTTACCACCCTCAGCGACTTCTCGTATAACAGTTTCTGCTTCTGCTTCTACGCTTTTCGCTCCCTCGATAACTTTATCGCCGCCAATTCTACCAGCATCAGATACCTTTTGCACGGCACCAGTTACTTTCTCACTAACTTTGTCCCTAGTGTCCTTTACACCAGCTGTAACTTTGTCCTTGGCGACTTCCATACCAGCAACAGCTTGTTGTTTTACCGTGTCAACTTCTTTTGCTTTGCTAGCAAGTGCTTCACGAGCACGCATTTCCTCTTCAGCGGCTTTTTTCTTCGTCTCATCAACGAATTCTCTGACGTCTCCTGAAACCTCATCTGCTGTGTGTTTGACACCTTTAATCAATCCTGACAGAAAACCACCGGTCTTTTCTTTGGCTTTTTTAACTTCCTTTCCAGCCTTATCTTTTGCAGCTGTTGTGCCATCCACCACTGTGTCTATTCCGGATGTTATCTTTCGTTTTGCCATTTCAGTCTCTTCCTTGACCTCTTCAGCAACCTTATCTTTTGCGGCTTTCGCATTATCAGCCACGCTTCGTGCAGCTGATTCTACTTTTGCTTCGGTGTCTCTGGCTCCTTCAACTATTTTATCAGTAACTGCTTTACCAATGCTAGTAACCGCCTGTGCATCTTCGGATACTTTCTTGCTTACCTTATCTTTGGCGTCTTTGGCAGCGGTTGTAACTGCATCTTTAGCATCCTTCGCGTCAGTAACTACTTTATCCTTAGCTGTTTTAGCACCTTCAGCAATGTCTCGTGCAGTTGCTTCTGTTTTTGCTTCTACTATTTTCACTCCATCGATAACTTTTCCACCTACAGTTTTACCTACGTCTGATGCTTTATGTACTCCTTCAGATATTTTCCCAGAAACTGAATCCTTTGTCTCTTTTACAGTAGTTTTCACATTATCTTTTACTGATTTTAATTCCGCAGTTGCTTTATCTTTAGCTGCGTCGATGTCTCTCGCCTTTTCTGCTAGCGCCTCGCGTGCGCGAGCTTCTTCCTCGACAGCTTCTTTCTTCGTTTCATCCACGAATTC